>NC_140357.1:13895009-14092509 GCF_963514085.1 Chelon labrosus | reverse complement strand
AACTTAACGTCTGTCCACCTTAAAGTCCGTCCACCTTAACGTCCACCTTAACGTCCACCTTAACGTCCGTCCACCTTAAAGTCCGTCCACCTTAACGTCCACCTTAACATCCACCTTAACATCCACCTTAAAGTCCGTCCACCTTAACGTCCACCTTAAAGTCCGTCCACCTTAACGTCCACCTTAAAGTCCGTCCACCTTAACGTCCGTCCACCTTAACGTCCACCTTAACGTCCACCTTAAAGTCCGTCCACCTTAACGTCCACCTTAACGTCCGTCCACCTTAAAGTCCGTCCACCTTAACGTCCACCTTAACATCCACCTTAACATCCACCTTAAAGTCCGTCCACCTTAACGTCCACCTTAAAGTCCGTCCACCTTAACGCCCGTCCACCTTAACGTCCGTCCACCTTAAAGTCCGTCCACCTTAACGTCCACCTTAAAGTCCGTCCACCTTAACATCCGTCCACCTTAAAGTCCGTCCACCTTAAAGTCCACCTTAAAGTCCGTCCACCTTAACATCCATCCACCTTAACGTCCACCTTAACGTCCGTCCACCTTAAAGTCCACCTTAAAGTCCGTCCACCTTAACGTCCACCTTAAAGTCCGTCCACCTTAACGCCCGTCCACCTTAACGTCCGTCCACCTTAAAGTCCGTCCACCTTAAAGTCCGTCCACCTTAACATCCGTCCACCTTAAAGTCCGTCCACCTTAAAGTCCACCTTAAAGTCCGTCCACCTTAACATCCATCCACCTTAACGTCCACCTTAACGTCCGTCCACCTTAAAGTCCACCTTAAAGTCCGTCCACCTTAACGTCCACCTTAAAGTCCGTCCAACTTAACGCCCGTCCACCTTAACGTCCGGCCACCTTAAAGTCCGTCCACCTTAACGTCCACCTTAAAGTCCGTCCACCTTAACGTCCACCTTAATGCCCGTCCACCTTAACGTCCGTCCACCTTAACGTCCGTCCACCTTAAAGCCCGTCCACCTTAAAGTCCGTCCACCTTAAAGCCCGTCCACCTTAAAGTCCGTCCACCTTAACGTCCACCTTAAAGCCCGTCCACCTTAATGCCCGTCCACCTTAAAGCCCGTCCACCTTAAAGTCCGTCCACCTTAAAGCCCGTCCACCTTAACGTCCGTCCACCTTAACGTCCGTCCACCTTAAAGCCCGTCCACCTTAAAGCCCGTCCACCTTAAAGCCCGTCCACCTTAACGTCCACCTTAAAGCCCGTCCACCTTAAAGCCCGTCCACCTTAACGTCCGTCCACCTTAACGTCCACCTTAAAGCCCGTCCACCTTAACGTCCGTCCACCTTAAAGCCCGTCCACCTTAAAGTCCGTCCACCTTAAAGCCCGTCCACCTTAAAGCCCGTCCACCTTAACGTCCACCTTAAAGCCCGTCCACCTTAACGTCCGGCCACCTTAAAGTCCGTCCACCTTAACGTCCACCTTAAAGTCCGTCCACCTTAACGTCCACCTTAAAGCCCGTCCACCTTAAAGCCCGTCCACCTTAATGCCCGTCCACCTTAAAGTCCGTCCACCTTAATGCCCGTCCACCTTAACGTCCCGGCCCGGCTGCGGCGCCGGTCTGTCCACATACCACCACGCCTCCTGCTGCAGCAGCACATTCCTGACACATGACACAACCACGGCTCCACGTAGACCAGAACCCAAAGAACCAGGAACCAGGAACTGAGGTTCCACTCGTTCACAAACAGAACCCACGGCTCTTTAAACGGGTTCTGCTCATAAACAATGAGGTTCTGCTGGTTTCTGGCCTTTGAAGAGGTTCTAGATAATGTTCCTTGGGCCTGTAACCCATCACCTGTCACCATGACAATGACTCATCAACCAATCACAGGCCTTGGAGCCCAGAGACAGGAGACGGCCGCCATGTTTAACAGACACCTGTCAGAAGATGTGAACAGGTGTGAACAGGTGACCGAGAACACACCTGGAACCTCAACAGGAAGCTCTTCAAAATAAAGAAGAGCCGTACACCCAGTAATTAACAGTAATTAATGGAACACCTGTACAGGTGGAACCAGGACAGGAGAACGTGACGACAGGAAACAGACCGGAAACAACACGACAGACACGAGAACCCGTCCTCGCGCCGTTAACGGGACGCTCGTTCAAGTTTAACTCACTTTTCCTTCTTTCTTCTTCGTCTTCTTTCTGCTTCTTCTTCTTCTGCGGCTGTTTACTTGTCGACAGGTGAGCTCCGAGCCTCTGTGTCCTGCCCTCACCTCACTTCCGCCTCGCCCGACTCTCGCGATGAAAGCAAACCGCGCCCGCGCAGCTCCGGTTTGAGGTTTAGTCACTGGAGGCACCTGGACAGGTGAAGGCAGGTGGGCGGGGTTACCTGCTGATGATCACCGAGCGCGTTAATGAGCGGACCAGATGTGTTGTTGCTACGGAGACAGGCACCGCGAGGACAGCCCTCACGTGCAGGAGTGTTATTCTCCGCTGGGCGCGTTCCCGTGTGTCTGTTGCTCCACTGGGCGCGTTGCCGAGAGGAGCCATGTTTTCCCTGAGTCCAGTCTGACAGGAGCACAGGTGTCTGCCAGACATGTGAACACCTTTAAATCAGTTTATTATTGACGTTCATTTAGAACACGACACACAAACTGATGATGGTGCTTTTATTTTTATGTTTTTACTGTATATGGTTTTATTGACATTTTATTTTTCTATTAAAAAATCAAATAGTGTTTTTTATTTTTTCTAATATTTTATTAACATATTCTTGGAGATTTGTCAGTTTGATCATTTATATATAAATTATTATTATTATTATTATTATCAGACAGTTGTGTGGGATAAATGAATTAAAAGATGATCTTATATTAATATGTGGATATTTTATATTTAAAAAAAATATATATAGATTAATTTCTTAACGTCTGGACATTAACGATGACGGCTGATGATTTAACATTCAACACTGTGTAATAATAATATTAATAACATTACTTCTTATTTATCTGAGACAGTTTTGTGTTTTTCATCTTAAAGGAGACACGTGATGGGAAAGAAGGAGTAAGGCTGAAGTACGTTAATGGTTTTATGGTCGTCCTTTATTTTTGTTTTCCTCCTCTCACTCTTTATCTTTAATCTGTCTCTCCGTTTCTTTTCCCTCCATCCCTCCTCTTCCTCTCACGTCTTTCGTCTTTTTTCCACAATCCCTCCTCTTTAAATAGCCTGCTGGATAAACATCAGTCTGACTGCAGCCATTCGTCTTCCTAATGTGTTTCCACTCAGCGTCCAGGCCACCCAGTCTCCACAGACCAGCCCGGGCCTCCCACTCCTCCTCAAAACCCCCACAGGTCCTCCACATCCAGCCCGTCTGCTTCCAGTCCTTCTCCAGGTCCCTCCAGTGCCTCTCAGAGTCCTGCATGGGCTCCAGCATGTCCCCCTCTGGTCCCTGTCCCGGTCCTTGTCCTGGTCCCAGTCCTGGTCCCTGTCCCGGTCCTGGTCCCGGGTCAGAAACACAAACATGGCGTCGTCTCTTTCATAACCCATAGCCGTTACCATCCAGGACGATTAGTGACAGGCTGCTAACGAACGCGTCTCACACGCACAGAAAGCCACAGGCTCACCTGGACCCGCAGGCCACGCCCCCAAGCTGTCAATCAAACCTCCCCTCCCAGGTATGTGAGACACGCGATGTGTTGGTGTTCACGCTCCGAGGAATGTGTTTATTTAAAGTATGTGAAAGTGTGTGTTGGATGTGGACAGTAGCAGAGCAGACACGGTGGCTCGGCTCCAGGTGTAATTCATCACAGATTAGTCATTACCTGCCACAGGTGTGACTCACCTCGCTGCTGCGCTCCTCCTCAACTGCTGCTATTGTTTCTGCTGCCACTTCATTTCACTTTAGCCTCAGTGACTTCATCCAGACCCTGTCATTAGCGCACGCCGCCGCCACTTTAAAAACTGTTGCGTCTTTAGCCGCGATGAGTCACTAATTAAAATATGAAGCTGTTTGTTGGAGCTAATGTAGCTACAGCTAACTAGGCTAACTGACCTGTGAACTGCAGCAAACAGCCAAAATAAATCATCTACTACAATCATCACAGCATCCATTTATACGAATACGAAGCCAAATCTTTAGCATTTTTACTTGGCTAATGCTAAATTTGCTAAATATTAGCATTCAACCACATACAGCCTAGCGTATAGCCTCATGTTAGCTAACTGTACCCTACAATCATTGCTAAATTATATGAATACAAAGCCAAATCTTTAGCATTTTTACTTGGCTAATGCTAAATTTGCTAAATATTAGCATTCAACCACATACAGCCTAGCGTATAGCCTCATGTTAGCTAACTGTACCCGACAATCATTGCTAAATTATATGAATACAAAGCCAAATCTTTAGCAATCTTACTTAGCTAATGCTAAATGTGCTAAATATTGCACATATAGCTTAGCTGGGTTATTTTAATCTAAAATGAGCTTCATATAAAAGTGTAGCTAACGTTAGCTAACTCTACTGTGGTGTGGAGTTATACGAGCATGAAGCCAAATCTTTAGCGAGCTGATTTTATTATTTTAGCGCTCTAGCGTGAGCGACCGGGCTGACAAGCTAACTATATTTAGCTTATTCAGTGAGAAAACGTTAGCTTGTGTTTTGCTAACGTGTCTAACCACCTGACATTGACTCTAATATTTGCTAATGTTTGTGGACTGAGCTGAAATGTCGGTGCTAAATGCTAATATTAGCTCACATCTACTGAACATAAGATCGTACGATAATTTTAGCTATGCTAATTTAAGCTAATATCACAGAACATTACTGACTCAACTGAGCAGTTAATGTAGCATCCAGTTTGTGTTAGCATTCAGCCACACATTAGCTAACATGAGCTAACGTTATTGTTTCTTAGCTGCCTTGATTTGATGCAACTCAAACGTTAGCGGTTGCTAGCTGGTGCTAATGGTTTGGTTTTTGTGATTTATTGAGAAACGACAAACTAAAGAAGAAATATGTCAAAGTGAAATGAAAGATGGATTTAATTTATTTAATTTGGTTTAATAAAACATGTTTATGATGAGTCAGATCATCACACACACACACATCGTCTATAAACATTTATTTGTGTCTGGAGCCACGAGGAGGAGAAACCAGGAGAATCACAAGCAGCGAAGGGAAGGAGGTGAAAGGAGAGCGAGTCATGTGGTCTGTTGCTGCTGTGATATCATGTGAAAGTGCGTCGGTTTGATTCCCAAACCTCGACTGAACCCAGGTCACACAGGAACACATTCATCTGGAGATCAGCTGCTCACACACACACACATATACGAATATAAATATACGCCGACACTGAAATCTGTTTCTGGGTTTGTTTGGTTCTGCAGACGGGACACAAACTCCTCCTGGGTCCTAGACCAGGACCTGGAGGCAGCAGATGGTCCTGAGATACTGAAGGTGTCCCGTGGATGTTCTCCTGAACAATCAGTTCACAGTCTGAGGCTCCTCCTCGTCATCTGCTCAGGGACTAGATTTACCCTCCGAATGTTCTACTGTTGAGGCTAAAGAAGGAACCAGGCGGTCACTTGATCAGCGGAACACGTTCCTCCCCCCGGTCGTTTCCTCTGAGCGCCAAGAATAAAAATCCAAAGATCCTGAACGTACTCCTCATCTTATCTCAACTAACGACGACGTTCTGCGATGGAACGGTTTCTATCTGAGCCCCGATGAACCAACGAGAGAGAGAGGGTTCTAAAGGTCCTGGTTCTGGGGTTCTGTTCTCAATAACATCTCTTGTACTTTTCCTACAGAGTCAAATACACGTTCCAGACACGTTCTACCTGATGACTGTGGCGTTGGGTCTGTGCTGACTCTCAGGTTCTGGTTCTGTGCTTCTGTTCTCAATAAAGTGTCTCGTACTTTTTGCCAAATCAAGTCAAATACACGTTCTAGACACGTTCTACCTGATGCTCTGCAGACTGTGGTGTTGGGTTCTTCATGAGATTCTAGGTACTACAACCCCTGTTCTCTGTGGATTCTGTTGACTTTCCAGGTTCTAAAGGCTGTCTAATGGTTCTTAAGGTTCTCTCAAGGTCCTGGTTCTGGGGTTCTGTTCTCAATAAAGTCTCTTGTACTTTTCCTACAGGGCCAAATAGACCTTCTGGACACGTTCTATGACTGATGACTGTGGCATTGGGTTCCCCCAGATCCTAAAGGTTCTCCATGGATTCTGTTGACTTTCCACGTTCTGTGTGTCTTGCAGGCTTCATAGAATGTTGTTCTAATGGGTGCAGGTTCTACAGGTCCTTATTCTCCAGTCTATGCTGACTCTGAGGTTCGGGTTCTGTGCATCTGTTCTCAATAAAGTCTCTTGTACTTTTGTTACAGAGAACAGATACACGTTCTAGACACGTTCTATACCTGATGCTCTGCATACTGTGGCGTTGGGTTCTTCCAGAGATAGTAAAGGTTCTACAACCCCTGTTCTCTGCAGATTCTGCTGACTTTCCAGGTTCTAAAGGCTGTCTAACGGTTCTTAAGCTGCTAAAGGTCCTGGTTCTAGGGTTCTGTTCTCAATAACGTCTCTTGTACTTTTCCTACAAGGTCAAATACATGTTCTAGACACGTCCTACCTTCTTTACGTTCTTCACAGGATGTTGTTGTAATGGCTGCAGGTTCCACATGTTCCACAGGTTCTATGGCTCCTTGTTCTTCAGTCTATGCTGAGTCTGAGGTTCTGGTTCTGGGGTTCTGTTCTCAATAAAGTCTCTCTCTACTTTTGCTACAGAGAACAGATACACGTTCTAGACCAGAGAGAGTAAATGTGATGAATGTAGGTTGTTGCCAAAACTGCAGCAGAGCTGGTCGGACTGCAAACACACACACACATTAACACACACACACACACATTAACACACACACATTAACACACACACACACACACACACACACACACATTAACACACACACACACACACACACACAGTGTGATATTTTGGGCAGACCTCCGTCATCACCTCGTTAGAAAGGAATCACGTCTCGTCTGCGTCGGGCTGCGGTTACCGCGGCAACGGCCTCGTCAAATCCACTCGTCACAAAGTTTCATCGAACAATAAAAAAACAAAAACCTTTCAGTTAGCTCCTCCCCCTGGAGGCGTGTCTCCGAGGACAGGAAGCGTTCACACTGAGCCAAAGTCAACAGAGCTGATATGTGGTTCACCCTGTCACAGAGAACCGGATCCAGGTCTGGATCTGGATCAGAGCGCCGGCCGCACACGCCACCGCTACACACAGAGACAACTGAGACTGAGGCCAGGTCCAGGTCTAGGTCCAGGTCCAGGTCCAGGTGCAGGTCTAGGGTCTGGTCCAGGTCCAGGTCCAGGTACAGGTTTTGGTCCAGGTCCAGGTCCAGGTCTAGGTTGTGGTCCAGCTCCAGGTCCAGGTTCTGGTCCAGCTCCAGCTCCAGCTCCAGCTCCAGGTCCAGGTTCTGGTCCAGGTCCAGGTCCAGGTCCAGCCCCAGACCCCACCCACCGGTCATTCAGAGGTGTGACTGTGAGGGGACGTCCCAGCAGAGAGAAAGAAAGAGCTAGTCTGGTTCTGGTGAAAATACTAAGGAGTCTTTATTCTAGTCTCTACGTGTCTCTATGTACATCAGGTTCTATCAGGTTCTATCAGGTTCTATTATTTATCTATTATAAATACAACAGGATCGGTCCGTTTCGTTTCCTCCTGCAGCTTCAAATCAAACACTGAAAAACGTTTCTGCTGATCCCGGCTCCAGAAAGACAGTCCGTCCAGAGTCCCTCCAGAGTCCCTCCAGATCCAGAGACAAACGTCCGTCCTGACAAACGTCCGTCCTGTCCTGTCCTCCAGGACGACTACCAGCTGAAACCAGCTGCTATTGGCTGGAGGACTCTTCTTCTCAGAGACATCATCCTCGTTAGTGCCCCTCGTCTCTCGTCTCTCTCTGTTGTCGTGGCAACGCGTCCCGTCCGTCCACGCCCTGTAAGAGAACGAGACACTTTAACTCAAACATTGTGACAAGAAGGTTCCTTCAACGGAACCCGGACATGACGTTTTTTTACAGAATCCACCTCCTGCAGACTTTACATCTAATGGTTCTAATGGTTCTAATGGTTCTAATCCTGATGCCCTGCGAACTGTGGCGCTGTGTTCCACGCGTTCTAAATGTTCTACAGCCCCTGTTCTCTGCAGGTTCTGCTGACTTCCCAGGTTCTAAAGGCTGTGCGTCTTGCAGGCGTCATAGGACGTTCTTCTGATGGGTCCTACGGGTCTACATGTTCCACAGTCTGTTCTGACAGTCTATGCCGACTCTGAGGTTCTGTCTGGGGTTCTGTTCTCAACAAAGTCTCTTGTACTTTTCCTACAAATACACGTTCTAGACATGTTCTACCCGATGACTGTGGCATTGGGTTCCACAGGTTCTAAATGTTCTGCAGCCCCTGTTCTCTGCAGGTTCTGTCGACTTTCTGGGTTCTAAAGGCTGTCTAACGGTTCTAAAGGTTCTACAGCGCCTGTTCTCTGCAGATTCTGTTGACTTTCCAGGTTCTAAAGGCTGTGCATCTTGCAGGTTTCATAGGATGTTGTTCTAATGGGTGCATGTTCTACAAGTCTACATGTTCCACAGGTTCTACGGGTGTCAGAGTTCCTGGGGTCTGAGGCTCATGTTTGAATGATGTAAACTTACAAGACTGACCTAATACTGATTGTCTGACCTCTGACCTCTGACCTGTGGGCCAGTGTGTGTGACGTACATGTCGTTGTGTTTAGAACGTGGAACCTACCGAGTGTTTATCTGTCGGAGCAGCGAGGGCTCTTGGCCAGTTGGGTCAGCAGACGAGCACATCGTTTATAAACTGGAACAACAAGGCAGCGTTTTAATATCTGAACATCCTACTTTCTAAAAACAGACACAGCTGCAGCTGCACAGTCACAAGATCCAGGCTAGCGTAGCTTAGCGTAGCTTAGCGTAGCTTAGCATAAAGACTGGAAGCAGAGGGAAACTGTTAGCGGCAAATTCATTTAACTTTATTCTCTCACAATAAACGTCCAGAAACTCCTCAGCATGCAGCGACGGGATTGGTTGACCACGAATGTCTCTCTCTCTCTCTCTCTCTCCTTCTCTCTCTCTCTCTCTCTATCCCTCTCCCCCTCCCCCCCACCCCTCCTCCCCCCCCTCCCCTCTCCATGCTTGGTTCCAGATCAGAGGAGCTGCTTCTGTTCTAACACGACTCGACTCAGAGCGGCGGATCAACCGTGTGGTTGTGTGTTCAAACACGTCCCGTCCTGTTTCCAGCCTCAGACAAACTCCTGCAGCCTGACGCCGGGAATCGAACCGGCGACCGCGGTCTGGGACGCCAGAATCAGGTGGAACCAAGCCAGTGTGAACGGGACGAGAACCTTGCGCCTCTCTGTGACCTGACTGGGACTAGGACACCTGGACTGCCGGGGTTTGTCTCAGAGCTGGACGCCAGCGCGGGACCTTGGCGCCGGTACTCACAGGCCGGTACGGTGCAGTCCCTGGTGTTGTGGTAGAGTCTGTGGAACTGTTTCCTGCACTTGGGGTCGATGTAGAGGGGACCTGAGGAGGGATGAGAGGGTCAGCGTCTGGCTGTTGAGCAGAGCTCAGGGCTTTACTTCAGCTCAGGTACCTGTCAGGTGTCTGATGAACTTCTCCTTGTGTCGTGGATCTCTGGACTGAGCCTCTGGAAGAACAACATCATCAGAGAGGAACAAGAACCCCATCTAGAAACCTCTCCCATGGGCTTTAGTCCCCGCTGTCGCTGCCCGGCCTCCTCCCACCTCCTCCTCCCACCTCCTCCTCCCACCTCCTCCTCCCACCTCCTCCCACCTCCTCCTCTGTCTTTATTCTAATGGAATCCTTTACTTTCATTAAACACATCAGGTGTTCTGGTCCGGACCGTGGAGGACGGAGGACGCCGGGCCCCTGGCCTGGGCCCTCAGCTCTAACGGGGCGACCAGGATCAACAGAACATGGTCCTGGGACGGGGCCCACAGAGGAGGAACCCCCCTAACCTGGCTCAGACTCTTTCACTAGTTCAGTCTCTCTGGACCCTTCAACGAACAAATGAATGAATGAAACTAACTCACCCAGTCCGTGGTGGGACCGGCCCCCCCTCTCCGGGCCTCCCCTCATCCCGTGCCCGGTGAGCGTCTCCGTCCTGGACCGCGGGTACCGGCCGACCGCCTCCAGCGCGCCGCCGCCGTCCACGCGTCCCTCGGTCCGTGTCCCGGAGCCCCGGAGCAGGGCCGCCGCCGTGCAGCGTCCCGCGGCCAGAAGCAGGACGAGGAGCGCGGACAGGACCGGGAGCCGCCGGAGCAGCATCACTGTGGCCCTGAGGAGACAGGAGGAGTTCTTTAAAAGTCCCCCCGTGCATCCCTCCCGGTTCTCTCCCGGTGAACTCACCTCTCCTCCCTCTGCGGCTCTTTACGCGTCCCAGAGACGCACCGCTGTCTGATCCCGGGCTCTTCCTCCCGGTCTGTCCCGCGGGCGGAGTCCTCGTGCTTTCTGTGGCGTGTGTTTGATTTCTTATCCCGGGTTCGTGTCGATCCGAGCCTCCTGCCGAGGTGTCGTGGCATCTTAGACCGGGGCGGGTCGCCGGTGGAGCGCTGGCAGCGGGCGGAGCAGCGGGCTGAGCACCGGTCCTCCCGTCCTGGACCGGGTCATACCGAGAAGACTTCCAGCGCCCCTGCCCCCCCTGACCTCCGGCACCGGGCACCTGCTGCTCCTGTTGACCGACTCTCTGCCGTCGATCACGGGGATCAGGTGTGTTTGCAGCGCGCGCTCCTTCTCCTCCTCTTCCCTCTCTGGAAATAATCCTCCGTCTCTTCTTCTCTACACATCCGCAACTCTGCCAGATTACGAAATACAAGAGGAGGAGGAGGAGGAGGAGGAGGAGGAGGAGGGAGGAACGTGCGTGTTTGGACAGTTAACGTGCGCGCACACAGACACAGAGATCCAGAGATCAGCGGCGCACCACTCCCTCTCAGCGGATGGAAAGAAGAATGCTTTTTCTTTTCTCCTCCTCCTTCTCTCCTCCTCCTCCTTCCTCCTCCTCCTCCTCCTTCCTCCTCCTCCTTCCTCCTCAGTTTATCAGGATCATCATGTTCTCCTCCAGACCCTCCAGGCCCGGGACGGACGAACCAACAGGTGCGTAAAGTTGGAACCAGGAAAAGAAGTTTGTTCAGGCTGGAAAAACACAGCGAGACACCTCCTCCTCCTCCTCCTCCTCCTCTTCCTCCTCCTCCTCCTCCTCCTCCTCCTCCTCACCACCCTTATTTGTTCATCTGCTCTATCAGGTATCAGATCTGAGCTCTGAACGTGTTCAACAGCAGAAGCTCGTAGGATCAGGTCTCCTGTGTTTGTTCAGGGTTCATGAAGAGTGACGGCCTCCATCTCCTCCTGGAGGCTGTTTATCCAGCAGGTCACCGCAGAGCACCGCGCGTTCTCACGGCTATTAACTCCACCAGCGTTTAGACGTGGCCCCGGTCTGGGACGGCCCCCGTGGCCCCGGTCTGGGACGGCCCCCATGGCCCCGGTCTGGGACGGCCCACGGGACGTCATTAAACCTCCCTGACCCAACTCCCAGAATGACTTCCAAAACACCTCTGAATCGTCTTCCACATTAGATGTTCTACACCAGAACCCCCTTAGAACTCCCTAAAGAACCTCTGAAACCTGGAGAGCCGCAGAAATGTCTCAAAGTTCCTCAAGAACGTTTTTAGCTCGCCCCTGGCTCCCAGACCAGAACTCAAGAAATGAGAACATCCCGATGAAGGCCCGATCCACCTTCAGAACCGTAAAAATGTGGCGTCAAAAGAAACCATCAACATCTGGATCTGTTAGGATGTGTCCAGAACCCGTGAAGAACCCATTAAAAGGGACCAGGTGATCTCTGGAACCCTGTTTCCCCTTTTTAAATACCACTAGAACCTCTTCAGGAACCCACCAGATGCCTTCTGGAGTAAACATGGAAACTGGAACCTCCTTAGGGCTTTGGACAAAACACAGGAACCTACTCAGAACATCTAGAACCCCGTCCAACACTCAGACCCCTATTGACGACTGGCGAACCTGGATTACTTCTTCAACTACTGGAGTTCTCATCTGATGTTCTGGAGCCTCAGAGGAACCTCTAAGGATCAGGAGAACCTCTAAAACGCCAAAAAACTTTCTTAACGAAACCAAGACCGTTGACTGAACTCTGATTGACAGGTTGCTTCCAAACGTTGCCGTCCATCATGTTAGCAGCAACGCGGTTTCCCTGCGGCGCCGACTATGTTCTGATGTTCTTGGCTCCAGCATCGCTCCACCAGAACCTCTGGGACGTCCTAATGACACCCATTAAACACAAGCACAGCCCGGGTCGTGGTAAACTATGTGGGACCAGGGGACTCTGTAAATCTGTCCTCAGCCGTCAACTCCCCGTCGTCCTCTTGTGTCTTCGCCGGCAGCCACACATGGACCAGGCGGACAGAAATAAAATGTCTCGTGTCTTCCTCCCAATAATAATAATAATAATGAGGACTGTCTCAGAGTCAGTTTGTCCCCCGGGACAGACGCACTGCTGCAGCATCCACACAATAACCATATCTGTGCGGATGCCGCCTCTGACCTCGTCCTCATACCAACACGCAGCTCGTGGCAGAGCGAGGAACAAGACGTCTGTTCTTCTGGACGTCCCGGTGGGGACGGTGTGACCAGGGTGGGTTCACTGGTAGAAAGAGCAGACTGAACCGACGGGAGGAGAACGGGACAGAGGTTGAGACAGATTTAAAACATTTGACCAAAACAATCACAGCTGCTTCCAACACGACTTCATTACACAGTCTGCAATCAAGTTAAACAACAAGGAACCGGAACCGGAACCGGAACCGCTCTTTGTTCCTTTACTCCTGAAGAACCCTCTCAAGCAGCTTTGAATCTCCCAGGGAACCCTCAGACCTTTAGAACATCCTCTTCAGGAACCTCACACATCTTGTCAAACATGTGTGGAACCTCTTTAGAACCGATGAAGGATCACCACAAACATCTGGAACGTCCTGGGACAAACAGCAGCGACGTGTTGATCTACACCACCTCCCAGTGGCCACAGATATAAACTACAGCTTGACTTCAAATGTGAGGTAAAGAGTTCACATCTGGAACCACAAAGAGACAAAGAGACACGACAAGAACCACAAAGAGACAAAGAGACACAACAAGAACCACAAAGAGACAAAGAGACACGACAAGAACCACAAAGAGACAAAGAGACACAACAACCACAATGAGACAAAGAGACACAACAAGAACAACAAAGAGACAAAGAGACAACACAACAACCACAAAGAGACAAAACAACAACAACCACAGAGAGACAAAGTAAAAGAGACAAAGAGACAACCACAAAGAGACAAAGAGACAGAACAACAACCACAGAGAGACAAAGAGACAGAACAACAACCACAAAGAGACAAAGACACAACAAGAACCACAAAGAGACAAAGAGACACGACAAGAACCACAAAGAGAAAAAGAGACACAACAACCACAATGAGACAAAGAGACACAACAAGAACAACAAAGAGACAAAGAGACAACACAACAACCACAAAGAGACACAACAACAACAATCACAGAGAGACAAAGAGACAGAACAACAACCACAGAGAGACAAAGAGACAGAACAACAACCACAAAGAGACAAAGAGACAGAACAACAACCACAAAGAGACAAAGAGACAGAACAACAACCACAGAGACAAAGAGACAACACAACCACAAAGAGACAAAGAGACAACGAGACAACCACAAAGAGACAAAGAGACAGACAAGATATTCCTGTAGTCAGTTGTTCTTTATTTCATTTGTCATATTTACACTCCATCAGCTCGTTATTAAATATAGAAAAAGAAAAGTTGCTGTACCTCCCTCCGTCCCAGAGTCTCCAGGGTTTCACTACAACTAGTTTCTAAATGTGGCAACTGCTCATTTAATAAAGTTTGATCATAATAATATAATAATAATAGTAATAAACGGCAGGTCTCTCCTTAATGTCCATCTGCAGGTTTGTCCATCAACAAATCTCAACCAGTCTCAGCTTCGATTCTGGAGTCTCCACAAACACCTCCTCCTCATGCTCCTCATGCTCCTCATGCTCCTCCTCATCCTCCTCCCCTTCAAAGATGGCGGTCATGGGGGCGGCAAAGAGGCGGCAGCGAGCGGAAAAACGTCGACTGGCCGAGCAGGGAGGGGTGAGTGAGCGGGGTCGCATAGAGGAGGAGGAGGAGGAGGAGAAGAAGGAGGAGGAGGACAGGAAAAAGAAAGGGGAGGAAGAGGAAGAGGAAGAGGAAGAGGCGAGGAGGAGGAGGTGATTGGGAGTCAGATCACGCTGCCATGATCCAAACATGGGGGAGAAGTTGCATGGAGATGTTTCTGCAATCAAAGATGATGTGAGCTCTCCTTGGTCTGGGGGAGGTGGAGGAGGAGGGGGAAGAGGAGGTGGAGGGGGAGGTGGAGGAGGAGGTGGAGGTGCACCCTGGACGCCAAATTTACGAAGCCGCTCCACCGCCGACATACGAGAGGAGGAACCAGATCGACTGCCCTTCCTCAGCAGCAGAGCCTTGAAGTTGTCACTCCTGGCCGAGCCGTGACTCCTGGAGGCTGCAGGGGGAGTCCGGCGAGGGAAGGAGGAGGAGGACGAGGAGGAGGAGGAGGAGGAGACGCGGCGCCTTTCTTCTTCTGAACCCCTTCTTCCAAACATCTTCCTCTTAGACCTGAGACCAGTGAGAGAAAAACCAGACTGAGCAGAGAAACACTAATGATCCAGCTCCTGATCTCAGTTTATTCCTCTGGAGAACATTCATCCTCCTGAAGGAACCCAACACTAGACTACTGAGAACATTCATCCTCCTGAAGGAACCCAACACTAGACTACTGAGAACATTCACCCTCCTGAAGGAACCCGACACTAGACTACTGAGAACATTCACCCTCCTGAAGGAACCCGACACTAAACTACTGAGAACATTCACCCTCCTGAAGGAACCCGACACTAGACTACTGAGAACATTCACCCTCCTGAAGGAACCCGACACTAGACTACTGAGAACATTCACCCTCCTGAAGGAACCCGACACTAGACTACTGAGAACATTCACCCTCCTGAAGGAACCCGACACTAGACTACTGAGAACATTCACCCTCCTGAAGGAACCCGACACTAAACTACTGAGAACATTCACCCTCCTGAAGGAACCCGACACTAGACTACTGAGAACATTCATCCTCCTGAAGGAACCCAACACTAGACTACTGAGAACATTCACCCTCCTGAAGGAACCCGACACTAGACTACTGAGCACATTCATCCTCCTGAAGGAACCCGACACTAGACTACTGAGAACATTCACCCTCCTGAAGGAACCCAACACTAAACTACTGAGAACATTCACCCTCCTGAAGGAACCCGACACTAGACTACTGAGCACATTCATCCTCCTGAAGGAACCCAACACTAGACTACTGAGAACATTCACCCTCCTGAAGGAACCCAACACTAGACTACTGAGAACACTCATGAACAGGAGAACAGGATGGAGCAGACTGAGGGAGGGTCTCTGCAGGAACCACGAGGATCAAACCAGGGTCTGGACTCTTCTACACATTCATTGACTTTTACCTGCAGCCAAACCAGGGGACCTTCACGCTGTGCCTTCCCAGAATGCACTGCTCCACAGAGGCGGTGGGTGGGTGGAGTCAAGCAGAGGTGTGAGGGTTTGTTTTAATGGCGGCAGGTGTCGCAGCATGTGTGTGTGTCTCTACCTGTGGATGACGGCGAACAGATCGTCGGTGGTCCGTGGTCGACTCGAGACGAACATCTGATCGGCTGAAACACCGACGAAGACGTCAGCTGGAGGACGAGAGGGAAGACAGGGAGGAGTTACAAAGGTTTAAAGCTTTCTGACGTCTCACGGCTCAACACGGAGGGGGCGGAGCTTATGACCTATACTGCAGCCAGACACCAGGGGGAGCTCTACGCCTCCGTCCATCTTTATACATCTATGGTGCTGACTATCTGGATCCTAGTGTCCTACATCCTGACCGGTCTACCTGGCGTCTTAGAGGAGGTCTGCCAGAGTCCAGACCTGTTGTTCTTCGTTGACTCTACTCACCGCCGGCTGGGCCGTCGGCCTCCTTCTCCGCCTCCACCTCCTCTTTCTCGTCTGGTTCCTGGATCAGGAGGTCCGGCAGCGACAGCTCCCCCCGCAGGCTGTCGGAGGACAGCAAGCTGCTGAGCGAGTACCTGCTCCGACCAATCAGAGCGCAGGATCCTTCAGAGTCACTCGTCTCTTGATTGATGAAGTTCTCACTCGGCTGAATTGTCACGACTTTTGTAAGATCCTGTTCGTCTTCAGATGAGGATGAGGATGAGGAGGAGGAGGAGGAGGAGGAGGAGGAGGGGGAGGGCTCCATTGTTGATGACATCATCAGCAGTTGCCCGGCCACCCTCCTCTTCCTCCTCCTCCTTCCTTTCTCTTTTTTCTTTGTGCTGGTCGATGATGTCATTATCATCGTCTGTGTCGTCTTCATCCCTCCCTCATCTTCCTCTTCATCTTCAGCCAGTGATGATCTCATCATCCTCCTCTCAGGCGTTTTCTCATCGTCCTGATAAAGTCTGGACTTGTAGAGTACGTCTGCCAGCCCAGATCCAGGACCTTCTGCTGAATTCCTGCCCGTGGTTCCTCGGATGGTTCCCAGGGTCTCAGCCGGTGTGGTGTCCACGGCACCAGAGGTGCTCGTGGTTCCTAAGGTTCTCCTCTGAGTGTCCGGTTTGGTTGTCCTGGGTGAGAGATCTGGTCTCTGGTGTGAGACCTGGGTGGATCCGGCAGCGGTTGTGTTCGGTGAGGACGTACCGGTCTTCCAACCAGCCGGTCCTTGTCGGGCCTTGGGGGACGTGGTGAGACCCAGGATGCAAAGATCCGGCTTCTTTGGTAGAACTGGCTTCTCCGGGGAGCGGAGCTTCCTCGGGCTACCGGGCGTAAAGTGTTTCTCATCAGTGTTAGCTTCCGTTAGCTTCACGTCTGTTAGCACGGCTTCGGCTGAGGGATACTGGATGATTCTGCTGAGGTGGATCTTGTCAGACATTTTTACCCAAGGACTCTCAGGACCTGAGTCCATCGTCCCGTCCCTCGTCTCCTCATTGGACGGGACGTGACTGAGCTGAGGCTCGGGGTTTCTCTGGTGAACTGGGCTCAGATTGTTAGCGGATGCTTTCTCATCTGTTTGGCTGCAGGAGTCAAGATTAGATTTGTTTTCTTCAGCGTTAACTGCGCTGTGAATGTTAGCATTAGCCAGAATCTCACTATTTATGCTAACTTCACCGTTAGCTACGTCACAAGTAGCATTTTCTGATTCGGGTCCGGAGGGTTTTGCCGCGCTGTCGAACAAGTCGTCGTGATTTCCTCCGGTCACCACAGAGCGATCCAGCTGAGCTTCTTTGATTGGTGGATTAGCATTTGCGTGATTAGCATTAGCATCGGACGTTGTGGCGTTGGCTTGCAGGACTTCCTGGTTCTTGATGGAGCGAAGCTTGATGCCCTGCAAAGCTTGAGCCGTGACCAGGGGGCGAGGAGGCGTGGCTACTTTAAAAATAAGGTTAGGAGACAGGCCGAGGCTTGCAGGGGGGAGGGGTAAGGCAGGAGGTGCAGGAGGAGGAGGAGGAGGAGGAGGAGGAGGAGGAGGAATATCTGGGAAATCTGAACAAGGGGGAGGAGGCGGAGAAGGATAATGGGAGGTCTGCCTCACAGCGTAGTGGTAGGGAGGAGGAGGAGGACGGGAGGAAAGAGGAAGAGGAGGAGGTGTGGGCAGGGATAAAGACGGGAGAGGAGGAGGAGGAGGAGGAGGGGGAGGAGGAAGAGGAAGAGATGAAGGTGGAGGAGGATCAACAGAAGGTTTGGTGAAAGAGGCAGAGGCAGGAAGGTGGAGCTGGAGGAGAGGGGGAGGAGGAGGAGGAGGAGGAGGAGGAGGAAGATGCTCATGGATGGAGATAGGAGGTAAAGATACTGGTAAAGGAGGAGGAGGAGGTGGAGGAGGGAGGAGAGTATGCTTGGCTGAGGAGTCGGAGGAGGTGCAGGAGGAGAGGGAGGAGGTGGAGGAAAATGAGGAACCGAGGGAGGACAAGAGGGACGACTTCCTCTCTGGTACCGGGGGCTTCGGCCTCCCTTCGCCCCGAGACGTGGTGGGAGGAGGGAGGGAGGAGATGGACGGGGTCAGTGGAAAGGAGGACGGGGACGTGGGGGGGAGGGAGGAGAAGGGTGAGAGAGGGGAGGAAGGGGTGAGGGGAGAAGACACCGGTGTACCAGGAGTGGGGGTGTTAGACTGGCTGGAGTAACCGCTGGAGGGAGAGGCCAGGCGATGAAGGCCGGCCACGGAGGAGGCCGCAGACGGGGGGTTCAGAAGGAGGCCCTCCTCCTCCTCTGAGCCTGGAGACTCAGGCTGGAGGAGGAGAGGGTGAGGGGGGGAGTCGGGGGAGGTCGCTGCCTGGAAGTCTGGGCTCAAAGGCTCAAAGGTGGTGACGGTCCCACAGTTAAACCCACTCTGGCGTCTTTTGGTGTTGCCCCGGGGCACCCAGGGGTCGTGGAAGGCCTGAGGAGACCTGGTCCCAGTGTGGTCCAGGCGCGGGCTGGAGCATGGGGGTCTGTCCCGAACCGACGGGCGCCTTAAAGAGTCCGAACGGAGCGGCGGAGCAGGAGGCCGCTTGGACTTGCGCAGGGAGATGTTTCGGGTGGCGGTGTAAGAGGAAGAGGAGGAGGTGCTCGCCTTCCTCTTGTCCCGGTTCAGCAGTGGAGACGTCTTCTCTGAACACAAGGAGGACGGGGAGGAGCGACCCGAGGGGAGCAGGGGGTCGCAGCTCCAACCTTCCTCAGACACACATGTCGCGGCCGGGACAATGCTGGAGCTGGGAGAGAGGGTCTGGTAGCTCCACCTGTCGCCCCCGTCGAAGGAGCACCGGGCGGAGGTCTGAGCGTCCAGAGCGTGGAAACTAAACTCTGAGTCAGTGATGGATGAAGAAGAAGAGAGGTACATGGAGGAGGAAGAGGCTTCATTCAGGGGTTTATCACTGGGGTAAGACCACTCTGACTGCAGGACACGGCCGGAGGACGGAGACGGGGGGACGACTCTGGCCGTGGTGTGGGGGTCGCCAAGGAAACCCTGAAGATCCTGAGAAAGAAAAGAGGAAGTTTAGTTTGAAATGAGTTCACGTCTCATGTGTTTGTTTGGGTTCTACTTTCAGGACCGACCTGGTACCAAGATGAAGCAGCACTCAGCGTCCGGCAGGAGGCGCTGTTAGCGCTGCTCTCAGAGCTCAGAGAGGAGTTGGTTTCCAGACGAGGGAGGCTGCTGACGTCTGAGGAGGTGCACTGGTTATCGTCCAGAGGGGAGGAGGTAAGGGAGGCCATGAGGCTGGACATCCCCTCTCCTCTCGGGGCTCGGATCCTCCTGGCTGATGGCCGCCCCTCCTTCCTGATTTCTTCCCCCTCCTCCATGTTCTCTGGGTTCTTGTCTTGCCGTGGGGAGGTGCAGGAGGAGGAGGAGGAGGAGGAGGAAGCCGGTCGACCCACGGTGGAGAACTGTCCAGGGAGAACCTCAGAGACCGGAGGCTTGGGGCTGACGTCGTCCGGGATCCCGGTCACTGTCTTGCGGCGGCTCAGGTTACGGGGTCGTCGGGTTAACGAGTCGCTGCTGGAGAGGGCTCTCCGAAAACTGGCCTGGCGATCAAAACTCTCCCCTATAGGGGCGACACAGAAGACATGAGGAACTAATAAATCCAGACCCCTTGAGACCAGGACCTGGATCTGGATCAGCTCTACCTGTCACATTGATCGGGACGATGTCAGCCGCCACCGCCTCGGCCTGACGCCTCATCCTCTCCTCTGGCGTCGGGAGCCGGGGAGTCGGCTCCATCTCCACGTCGACCGCCGGCTCGTAGGCCGGGTCCAGGACGTCCCAGCAGGAGGTGACGTGGACCGGGTTCAGGACTAGCGGGGTCATAGGTCGCGTGTTGCTCAAGATGAACCTCTCGTCTTCGTCTGAGGACGCCGACGACTGGCAAACAAAGACAAGCAGGAGATCACTCTGCGGCCTGAGGTTCTGGTCTGGGAGCGACGTGGAGGCTACTTTAATCTGGTCTACTCTAGACTAGGGTTTACCTTTCTCCTCCAAACTGAAAACTTGAAACAAACTGAAAAGCAAGACCGGGAGAGAAAGTCCAAGACTCTGGTCCTCTGAGAGGAGGAGAGACGAGGACATGAGGGAAGAACAGAGCGGTGAGAAACATGGATGTAAAAGCTGAGAGTCAGTTCTCGTGTTTGACCAGCAGGAGGCAGGCTCCTCCTCCTCCTCCTCCTCCTCCACTGTCCCACCATCATTTTAGTCGTTCTCCTCTGCATTAGCATCACACACGTCACTCACCATCTTACGGCTCCTGTCCCGCCACCCTCGCCGCGCGCTGCCCTCCGATTGGTCGACGCCGGGGGATGGAGAGAAGGTGGGGCTTGGTGGGCGGGGCTGAGACCTGCCTGGTCCACTGCGGCCATAGCGACTTATCCGGTCACATGCTGCACACACACACACACACACACACACACACACACACACACACAATGAGGAGCTTACTTCAGATTATTCCAGATGACGCGGTGCAGAGGTGTACGTCCTGCAGCACATTGAAGAAGAAGGAGCTTCGTCCTTTGTGCTGCAGCAGCTGCTGCGGTGCAGTCTGCTGCAGAGCGTGCTCCCTGCAGACCCCCCCCACGCCCCCCCACGCCCCCCCTCCTTAACGCTGAGTCAACTCCTCAGAAACTAAAGACCCGTTTACTCCACGTCCCTGGAGCTGATGAATGACACCAGCCGCTGCTTTATGTCCTGATCATTAACAGGAGACTATGTCACTTTAAGACGTCCAGAGTTAAATCAGGATATGTCCTAATATGTCCTGATATGTCCTAATATGTCCTGATATGTCCTGTTATGTCCTGATATGTCCTAATATGTCCTGATATGTCCTGATATGTCCTAATATGTCCTGATATGTCCTGATATGTCCTGTTATGTCCTGATATGTCCTAATATGTCCTGATATGTCCTGTTATGTCCTGTTATGTCCTGATATGTCCTAATATGTCCTGATATGTCCTGATATGTCCTAATATGTCCTGATATGTCCTGTTATGTCCTGATATGTCCTAATATGTCCTGATATGTCCTGATATGTCCTAATATGTCCTGATATGTCCCCTTATATCATGTCCTGATATGTCTTGTTATGTCCCCTTATATCATGTCCTGTTTTGTCCTGATATGTCTCCTTATATCATGTCCTGATATGTCCTGATATGTCCTGTTATGTCCCCTTATATCATGTCCTGTTTTGTCCTGATATGTCCCCTTATATCATGTCCTGATATGTCCTGTTATGTCCTGTTATGTCCTGATGTGTCCTGATATGTCCTGACATGTCCTGACATGTCCTGTTATGTCCTGATATGTCCTGATATGTCCCCTTATATCATGTCCTGACATGTCCTAATATGTCCTGTTATGTCCTGATATGTCCTGATATGTCCTGACATGTCCTGATATGTCCTGATATGTCTCCTTATATCGTGTCCTGATATGTCCTGATACGTCCTGTTATGTCCCCTTATATCATGTCCTAATATGTCCTGTTATGTCCCCTTATATCATGTCCTGATATGTCTTGTTATGTCCCCTTATATCATGTCCTGTTTTGTCCTGATATGTCCCCTTATATCATGTCCTGATATGTCCTGTTATGTCCTGTTATGTCCTGATGTGTCCTGATAAGTCCTGATATGTCCTGTTATGTCCTGATATGTCCTGTTATGTCCTACGTCCTGCAGCTAATAAATAAACATGTCCGTCTACCTCTTGTCAGGGACTGAGGTTGGAGGGGGTCGGGTCAGGAGGTCAGAGGGTTGAGTCCCCCCCCCATCTGCACTAACCTCTACAGACTCTTCAGACTCACCTTGCAGGTCGTCAGCGCTGCCGCACCGTCTCTTCCCAGGGATGAAGCGCAGACCATGCTGGGGCTTCTGGGTAGTGTAGTGAACAGACCACTTGCTGTCCCTGTCCCCTGCTGAGCAGACAAAAAGGGGGGGGGGGTCAGTGTGAGGCTGATTTCTGGGTTTAATCTTGTTTCAGCAAATCCATCCACACAGAGAGGATGCAGCACTCAGCGCTCCTCAAGGTCACCTCCGCTTCACTGTGGAGGAGCAGGAGGCTGATTGGCGGGAGGACAGATGTGAGGACACGTGAGGACACATGTGAGGACAGATGTGAGGACAGGTGTGAAGCTCAGGTCTCAGGTTGAACAAAAACGTTAAAAACACAACATGGCATTAAAGCGATTCATTTTTGTTTCACTCATAAACTTTGAAAGTCTAAACGTCTGACGGGGTCCTCTGGGACGTCCCGGGACCCTTCAGAGTCAAAACATTTGAAGAAGTTCAGATCTGTGAGGAGGCCTCAGGTGGTTCCATGCCTCCTGGAGGATCAGCTGAGGTCCTTGGACAGGGGAGGGTCCCGAAAGGTGCTGGAGAATCTTTGAAATGATCAAGAGGGCATCACAGATGTTTGAGGGGCAGCACCTTGGCTAAAATGGTTCTAAAGATCCTGCATCGTCACAAAGGATGGTCCCAGACAGGGTCCTGGAGCAGGACGGGAGGAGGGGTGGCATGGAGCTTCCCTGGGTCTCTGAGAAGGGGGCACTGAATGATCCTTGAAAGGTTTCCTGGAATAATTAGAAACAGGAAGGCACCGCTGATCCTTGAGCAGGTCCCAAAGGTCCCTGTAGAGGCCAAGGTGGTTCCTGAGGAGGTTCTGGGTCACAGCGGGTTTCACAAGGTCCCTGGGGAGGCTGAGGTTGGTCCTTGAGGGTCTAGACTAGATGTCAGGGACCAAAAGATGAGACCTGGAACGAACCTGGGAGGCTAAACAAAAAATACTGGAGCGGCCCTTGAGGAGGTCCCGGGGGAGGGGGGGGCCTCAAGGTCCTAGGGGCCGGAGGAAGTCTTCCCAGGAGTCCTTGAGACGGGGGTTGTGCATTCAAAGGGCCGTTGCCGTGGTTACATGCAGTTTAAGACGGCGTAACTAGACTTCAACATGCACCCGACGGCCAATCAGAGGCCGGCGTCTCCACTCACCTCTGGTCTTCCTCAGATATCTGAGCACGGACTTGATGGCTGCTCCGATCAGAACCATGGCGCTGGCGCCGAGGCTGCAGCAGACAGAGAGCAGCAGCTCCTCTCTCCTCCCACTCCCTCCCTCTCTCTCTCCCTCTCTCTCTCTCTCTCTCTCTCTCCTATTATCTGTGTCACTCCTCCCTCCTCCCTCCTCCTCCCTCCTCCTCCTCCTCCCCCCCTCCCCTCTCCTCTGGCGGGATGCCAGCACACGTGTGCATCCTCCGTCTGTTTCCAGGTGATGAAGGTGACGTGTCCAGGTTCTGTGTTGAGTTTCTACCTTTGTGAGGACCGGAGGAGGAAGACGACGTGATGAAGATGAAGAAGATGAGCTAACGTACATTCATCGTCACCTTCATCGTCACCTTCATCAGTCACAAACTGGGACGCTCCCGCTCTGTAAGGGTGCCGCCTATATGGGCCAGTGGAGCAGCTAATTACCCCCCCCCCCCCTCGTTTTAATTAGTTTCATTAATTGGTTCGTCTGGTCTCAGGTCGGCATCGTTCTATTTAATCCTGACAGAGCTTCAATCTGCTCACGCTCCCCAGATCCAGGTGTGCTCTACCTGGACTGAGGCTAACAGGTAGCAGCTGCTCCAGCTATAAAGCCATTAGCCTAGCGTATGGACAGGAAGCTAATCCTTGGACACACCCCCACACAGAGGAGTTTATACCAACCAGTGAGGACATGAAGTCAGAATAATGTCACCTAACCCAGGCTAGCTAGCAGACCCTAGACCACCCAGGACCAAACTAAACCATAAGACCTAACCCAGGCTAGCTAGCAGACCCTGGACCACCCAGGACCAAACTAAACCATAAGACCTAACCCAGGCTAGCTAGCAGACCCTGTACCACCCAGGACCAAACTAAACCATAAGACCTAACCCAGGCTAGCTAGCAGACCCCGGACCACCCAGGACCAAACTAAACCATAAGACCTAACCCAGGCTGGCTAGCAGACCATAGACCACCCAGGACCAAACTAAACCATAAGACCTAACCCAGGCTGGCTAGCAGACCCTAGACCACCCAGGACCAAACTAAACCATAAGACCTAACCCAGGCTGGCTAGCAGACCCTAGACCACCCAGGACCAAACTAAACCATAAGACCTAACCCAGGCTAGCTAGCAGACCCTGTACCACCCAGGACCAAACCATAAGACCTAACCCAGGCTAGCTAGCAGACCCTGGACCACCCAGGACCAAACTAAACCATAAGACCTAACCCAGGCTAGCTACCAGACCCTGGACCACCCAGGACCAAACCATAAGACCTAACCCAGGCTAGCTACCAGACCCTGGACCACCCAGGACCAAACCATAAGACCTAACCCAGGCTAGCTACCAGACCCTGGACCACCCAGGACCAAACTAAACCATAAGACCTAACCCAGGCTAGCTACCAGACCCTGGACCACCCAGGACCAAACTAAACCATAAGACCTAACCCAGGCTAGCTAGCAGACCCTGTACCACCCAGGACCAAACCATAAGACCTAACCCAGGCTAGCTAGCAGACCCTAGACCACCCAGGACCAAACTAAACCATAAGACCTAACCCAGGCTGGCTAGCAGACCCTGGACCACCCAGGACCAAACTAAACCATAAGACCTAACCCAGGCTAGCTAGCAGACCCTGGACCACCCAGGACCAAACTAAACCATAAGACCTAACCCAGGCTAGCTAGCAGACCCTGGACCACCCAGGACCAAACTAAACCATAAGACCTAACCCAGGCTAGCTAGCAGACCCTGGACCACCCAGGACCAAACTAAACCATAAGACCTAACCCAGGCTAGCTAGCAGACCCTGTACCACCCAGGACCAAACTAAACCAAAAGACCTAACCCAGGCTAACTAGCAGACCCTAGACCACCCAGGACCAAACTAAACCATGAACCTGGACTGAATGAGCTAGGACCAGTCAGACCAGACTGGACCAGACTGGACCAGACTAGCATTAGCACTGGTTGTATTGGACCAGCTGCTCATCAACCCAGAATTCCTACCTCTGTGTAGAAGGGGCGTGGTTTGCTTGGGTTGGTCGACGGATCTCGTCCCTCTGCGGCGTCTGAAGCAGAAGAAGCCGGTCCTGCGGCCCCTGCTGGGCCGGTAGTAGTACTGCGGAGGCACCTCGGGCTCCCTGAAGGGGGGCGGGGCCATGAGAGGGGAGGGGACAGGAAGGGTGTAGCCAGGGCGCGGCTCTGGGGTCGGGGGGCAGGAACTCGTCCTGCGCCGCTGGGCGAGCATGGGGCAGGTAGGGCGCTGCAGCTGAAGGAGTGGGGGCGGGGGGCGGGGCTTCCCACAGGCGTCCGGAGCCAGGATGTGTTTCCCATGGGCCTCAGTGCGAAGGGACGGGTGAACATGGGGTCTGTGTTGTGAGCGGTACCAGGGGCTGTTGCTAGGATACTGAAGGTGCGGTGGGGGGGGCTTTTTGTCACCCAAGGGTGACCCTGGCCTGCCGGCGGCGTTCAGCCCCCAGATGGCCTCGTGGTGCTGGTGGAGTTTGGCGCTGAGCAGACGACGCCGCAGGCTGCCCTCCGTTTTTGGCTGCAGGGCGGCCATCTTGCGAGGAAGAAGCTCGTCTCGCTCTTCATCGGGTCCGGCATTCCAGCAGCGTGACCCCACGCCAGGCCCCGCCCCCTCGCCGCCAAGACACTCCACATACGAGATCATGGTGTCCCGGAGGAGGCTGTTTACTGGACGAATAACAACGGCGTCCTCGTTAATGTCGCCATCTTCTCACAAAAAACCCAAACCTTCAAAATAAATGTCCAAGCACCAGTTAGCCCTTCACAGTAAAAGCCCAGAGTGATTCTTCAGCTCTTCAAAATAAATGTTAGAACAGAGGAGTCGTGATTAAATCCTTGACTCAGATCCTGGACCGTCCTTCACAGCGTCGATGTTTTAAAGCTCAGACAGCACAGGCGTCTCTAGAACGGTTCACAGCTCCGTCTAACGTCCAGAACCCAGAGACCGTCCCGGGCCGCGACCAGTCGATGTCTCCAGACGTGTTGACGGTCCTCCTCTCTGCCCGGCTCTAATCTACTAACAGGGATTATCCAGGGCTGCAGATGGCCGGTGCTGGGCTGCAGGTATTTACCTCCACACTCACACCACATGTTGCTTGACTCTGTGTCACACGGGGTGATTCTATATCGGGACGTCCCGCAGTGGGACGCCTGCACGTCAGTGGAGCACCTTCAGGTTTGAGCTTCATGAGTTTGGACCCCTGATCAGTTAATCAGGGGCCCCCAAGAGGCACTACTGCTGCTGCTTTCAGATCAGATCCTCCTCTTCCTCCTCCTCCTCCTCCTCTTCTTTCTGTTCTTTAAGTGAACATCACGTCTTCATCACCTCCAGAGAGCTGTTGATCCTTGATACGTCAGGACTTCACCTCTAAACCAGCTGCTGCCTCCCTATGAGAGGTGTGTGTGTGTGTGTGTGTGTGTGTGTGTGTGTGTGTGTGTGTGTGTGTGAGGAGCAGGACAGCTGTGTTTTTAGGAGCTGGATGGGATGTTTCAGCCTGCCTCAACAGGCCGGCAGCAATTAACACCAGACACAAACATCCAGGTTCAGCACCAGCTACCAGAGCTGCAGCAGTATTAGTACTATTAATACTACTATTAGTACTACTATTAATACTACTATTAGTACTACTATTAATACTACTATTAGTACTACTATTAGTACTACTATTAGTATTAGGGTTAGCTGGAGAACTAGCCGTAACCGTGGCAACCTGCCTGCAAAACTCTGCATGTAAGCTGAGGCATCATTGCCTCCAGTAATCTGTCTCTGCAGAGAACAAATGAACGACCTACTTTTTAACTTCTTCATTACCTCCCTCCTCCTCCTCCTCCTCCTCCTCCTCCTCTCACCATTTAAGCAGAGCATGTCGTCGTCTCTCTTGTCCGGTGTCGTCCCTCCATGTGTCTGGGTGTAAATATGAGAGAGTCTCTGACAAAGCAGGAAGGAAAACACAAGTTCAAACTCAGATCCCCTCCCCTCTCTCCCCTCCCTCTCCCGTTCTACCACAGTAGAACCCCCCCCCACTGATCTCTCATGTTTCAGAACAACCCTGATGTTGTCTCAGTCTCAGTTCCTCTGCACAGATTCTCTGTTTATTTGACAGACAGTAACACAGACCACCTCCTCTCACTGCACATTCATAAACGTCTAAAACTGACTGATATGAGCAGCACAGGAGCACACCTGGATGCACACCTGGACGCAGTGCATCATGGGACATGGGGGGTGGACTCTCCCTGAGAAATAGTAGCTCATTCTGAACGCACACTAAAGATAAAATAAGATAAGATCAAACAAGATAAAATAAAATAAGACAAGACAAAAGAAGAGAATCTTTCCTATTATTCATATAATCCTTCATTTGTTGCTGTTTTTTCGCCACAAACAAAGAAAAACGTTGAAAATAAAATACAGACCTTAGATATCGCGATGATTAAAGCCCGGGCGAGATCTTGTTTAAAGGGGCTTTTGTGATTGGTCCATCGCTGTGACGCTCGAGCGAGCCCATTGGCTGCGTGTGGACGTAAACACGGAAGTGCGGCGCCAGCGCTCCCGCGAGGTTTTGGAGTCGATTCTAAAGATTTAAATCGGTTTCTGTTTGTCTCTCGAGTGTTTTAGAGGTGGTTTGTGGTCGAGGGGCTTTTAGAGACCTGGACCCGGAGGTCTGAGGAGGCAGGTTAGTGGAGCACGAGGTTTACAGTCACACTGCTTTGATCGTTAGCCTGTTAGCTTGTTAGCTTCGGTCCGTTATTCATTTATTCCAGCGCGTGCAGCAGCAGTTGGTAGATTATAACATCTATCTATAAATCAAGAAGCGTCTGTGTGTCTGTCTGTCTGTGGCACGCATATCTCGCGAACCGTTGGCCCGATGGATTTGAAACTGGGCAGGTGTCTCGCTACGGGCACGAAGATGTGCACTGCTAAGTTTGACGTTGTTTGGATAAGAAATGTAAAATATATCGGTAGTGCAAGATGTAAATGCTCTGGTCAGGCTAAAGTCATTAATGATGTGTATGGAAGCCCATTTCCGCCACTTGATGAAAAAAAATTATGAGATACTAAGTCATAATTATGAGATACTAAGCCATAATTATGAGATAGCTACGGTAAGTCATAATTATGAGATACACTCTTGCTGTGTCTTAAAGTCATACTACATTTTGATGTGATGGGGTTTGTGTGAATCGGTCCAGCTCCTGTCATAATAAGTAAGTGGCCTAAGTGATAAATCAGTGGATCACACAATGTTGTTCGGGATGATTCACACAAACCCCATCACATCAAAATGTAGTATGACTTTAAGACACAGCAAGAGTGTATCTCATAATTATGACTTAGTATCTCATAATTATGACTTAGTATCTCATAATTATGACATAGCTATCTCATAATTATGACTTAGCTATCTCATAATTTTGACTTAGTATCTCATAATTATGACTTAGTATCTCATAATTATGACTTAGTATCTCATAATTTTGACTTAGTATCTCATAATTATGACATAGCTATCTCATAATTATGACTTAGCTATCTCATAATTTTGACTTAGCTATCTCATAATTATGACTTAGTATCTCATAATTATGACTTAGTATCTTATGACTTAGTATCTCATAATTATGACTTAGTATCTCATAATTATGACTTAGTATCTCATAATTTTGACTTAGTATCTCATACTTATGACTTAGTATCTTATGACTTAGTATCTCATAATTATGACTTAGTATCTCATAATTATGGCTTAGTATCTCATAATTTTGACTTAGTATCTCATACTTATGACTTAGTATCTTATGACTTAGTATCTCATAATTATGACTTAGTATCTCATAATTATGACTTAGTATCTTATGACTTAGTATCTCATAATTATGACTTAGCTATCTCATAATTTTGACTTAGTATCTCATAATTATGACTTAGCAATCTCATAATTATGACTTAGTATCTCATAATTATGACTTAGTATCTCATAATTTTGACTTAGTATCTCATAATTATGACTTAGTATCTTATGACTTAGTATCTCATAATTATGACTTAGTATCTTATGACTTAGTATCTCATAATTATGACTTAGTATCTTATGACTTAGTATCTCATAATTATGACTTAGTATCTTATGACTTAGTATCTCATAATTTTGATTTAGTATCTTATGACTTAGTATCTTATGACTTAGTATCTCATAATTATGACTTAGTATCTCATAATTTTGACTTAGCTATCTCATAATTTTGACTTAGTATCTCATAATTATGACTTAGTATCTCATAATTTTGACTTAGTATCTCATAATTATGACATAGCTATCTCATAATTATGACTTAGCTATCTCATAATTATGGCTTAGATATCTCATAATTATGACATAGCTATCTCATAATTATGACTTAGTATCTCATAATTATGACTTAGCTATCTCATAATTATGGCTTAGATATCTCATAATTATGACATAGCTATCTCATAATTATGACTTAGTATCTCATAATTATGACTTAGCTATCTCATAATTTTGACTTAGCTATCTCATAATTATGACTTAGCTATCTCATAATTTTGACTTAGCTATCTCATAATTATGACTTAGTATCTCATAATTATGACTTAGTATCTTATGACTTAGTATCTCATAATTATGACTTAGTATCTCATAATTATGACTTAGTATCTCATAATTATGACTTAGTATCTTATGACTTAGTATCTCATAATTATGACTTAGCTATCTCATAATTTTGACTTAGTATCTCATAATTATGACTTAGCAATCTCATAATTTTGACTTTGTATCTCATAATTTTGACTTAGTATCTCATAATTATGACTTAGTATCTTATGACTTAGTATCTCATAATTATGACTTAGTATCTTATGACTTAGTATCTCATAATTATGACTTAGTATCTTATGACTTAGTATCTCATAATTATGGCTTAGCTATCTCATAATTTTGACTTAGTATCTCATAATTATGACTTAGTATCTCATAATTTTGACTTAGTATCTCATAATTTTGACTTAGCTATCTCATAATTATGACTTAGTATCTCATAATTTTGACTTAGTATCTTATGACTTAGTATCTCATAATTTTGACTTAGTATCTTATGACTTAGTATCTCATAATTATGACTTAGTATCTTATGACTTAGTATCTCATAATTTTGACTTAGTATCTCATAATTTTGACTTAGCTATCTCATAATTATGACTTAGTATCTCATAATTTTGACTTAGTATCTTATGACTTAGTATCTCATAATTTTGACTTAGTATCTTATGACTTAGTATCTCATAATTATGACTTAGTATCTCATAATTTTGACTTAGCTATCTCATAATTATGACTTAGTATCTCATAATTTTGACTTAGCTATCTCATAATTATGACTTAGTATCTCATAATTATGACTTAGTATCTCATAATTATGACTTAGTATCTTATGACTTAGTATCTCATAATTTTGACTTAGCTATCTCATAATTTTGACTTAGCTATCTCATAATTTTGACTTAGTATCTCATAATTTTGACTTAGCTATCTCATAATTATGACTTAGTATCTCATAATTTTGACTTAGCTATCTCATAATTTTGACTTAGTATCTCATAATTTTTTTTCATCAAGTGGCGGAAATGGGCTTCCATACATGTGAGTGCAAGATAAATGTCTTCAACTTCAACACTTTAGTCTGTGGCTGACAATCTTTAAAAATTCACTAAGGAACGTTGCCTTAGTCTGTATCCAACTCAACCAACCAAGTTAGATAGTTACTGATGATAACATCAATAACAGCAGCTACATTTATTAACAAACTTCTGACTTTGTAGTTTGACATGCCAACACCAAACTGAATCCTGTTCTTTTTTCATTTTTCAGTCCAAGTGATATTAGCCAACTGTTGTACACCACCAGCGGTTGTAACATGCCTAAAAATCTTCGCGCAAAGCAAAAGAAGAAACGTGACGCAATGCGATGTTCACGTCATGCTGAGTCATCCGATGTCCAACATGCCCGCCAAGTCAGCGACGCTGCACGCAAAGCAAAGCTCCGAGCAGCTGAAACAGAGGAACACAGAAGAAATCACCTGATGAACAACGCAATGCGCCAGAGAGTGGACGAGACCCCTCAGCACCGAGAGGAACGACAGGCAAGGGATGCCCTGCGCCGTCAGGAAACACGTGCACGCCTTGAACAGGCACGCAAAATCAACCGCAACTTGGCTCGGTGTGATGGCACAGACTTTTTCCAAGAATACAATTAAAACCACCAGTAAAAACACTACAATTAATGTCTTTATGGGGAGGAGACATGGGTCACGACTAGTTAATCACTATAATAACTAGTGCAGTGCCCGTCGGAAGTATGTATTCCTATAGTGGGAGCCTACAGGTGCTGTGTATGAGGATTAGTGGAAATATTAGAGCGGAGAAAACCTATTTTACCGATATATTTTACATTTCTTATCCAAACAACGTCAAACTTAGCAGTGCACATCTTCGTGCCCGTAGCGAGACACCTGCCCAGTTTCAAATCAATCGGGCCAACGGTTCGCGAGATATGCGTGCTACAGACACACACACACACAGACGCTTCTTGATTTATAGATAGATAGATATTAGCTGTTAGCTCATTAGCTTCATGTCCTCAGCTTCACCTCATTTATATTTGACATGTTTGGTTTCATCCTGACAGGTGTTCATCAGACCTGGACTCAGCTCTCAGAGGACCTGTCCCGTCTCGTCTGGGATGTCCGGCGTCATTCACATCCGGGGTGAAGCCGGCGGCGGCGTGGCGGCCCACCTCCAGTGTCCCCACTGTGGCCACTTCTCCAACAGCCACGCCCACCAGCTGTCCCACATGGCGGCCGCCCACCCCGCCCAGCTGGACAGGGTGGCGGTGGGTCGCCTTGGCAACATCCTGATGTACCAGAGCGGCGCCCGGCTGTTCCACTGCTCCGACTGCTTCTACACCAGCAGAGACTTCAGCAAGATCTACAAGCACATCATCTCCAGGCACTGCACGGACCAGAGGGAGGGGGGAGGAGAGAAGGGGGAGGAGGAGGAGGAGGAGGAGGAGGGGAGGAAGAGGAAGAGGAGCAACGAGGCCGAGGAGGAGGAGGAGGAGGAGGAGGAGGGGGAGTCGTTGAAGGGCGGCGCTGGAGCAGAGCAGAGCGTGCTGATGTTCGACGGCGCCGGCTACCGCTGTCTGATCTGTGGCTGGAAGAACAAGATGAAGGCTCTGGGCGTCAACCACGTGGTCCGGAAGCACGACATCCCCAAAGCCTACGCCTCCCAGGCCATCAGACGGGACGCCGCCACCTTGCCGCCACCGCCGCCGCCACCGCCGCCACCGCTGCCACTGCCGCCGTGACCAGCCAGACGCAGTGCAGCCCGACTGCAGCGGCGCCGGCGGCGACGGAGGAGGAGGAGGAGGAGGTGGCGACAGTCGGGCTGAGCGGGGAGCTGCTGAAGGAGGAGGTGGAGGCCACGGCCAAGGTGGTGCGCTTCATCTCCAACCGCTTCGTCTGCCTCATCTGTGGCTGGAAGACCAAACTGAAAGGTACGTCCACACGTCCTCACGTCCTCTCACAGCTGCTCCTCTGGTCCACACACGTGAAGCTCTGTCCTCTGTGTCCTCGCAGGTTTCGCCATCAGCCACGTGGTGCGCTTCCACGACGTGGAGCGCCCCTACAGCTGCAGGGACTGCGCCCGCAGCTTCTTCCTGCCCAGCCGGCTGCAGCAGCACGTCAGAGCCGCCCACCGCCCGGGACGCTACGCCTGCCCCTTCTGCTGCTTCAGGTCCCACTTCCTGGGAGGGTTCAGGAGGCACTGCAGCCGCTGCAACGCCCGGGACGAGGGGGGAGGAGAGGGGGAGGGCAGGAGAGGAGGACGGGGGGAGGAGGAGGAGGAGGAGGAGGAGGAGGAGAGAGAGCAGCAGGAGCAGGAGGAAGAGGAGGAGGAGGAGAGGAAGGAAGTCAGAGGACGGAGGAAACGAAGGAGAACGAGGAGGGCGATGGAAGAGGAGGAGGAGCAGGAGGAGCAGGAGGACGACGACTGAGTCTGGTTTCCATGGACACAGAGTCAGTGTGATGAAGCTCTACGTCTCTGACAGTAAAGACTCGTCTCCAGCAGAGGACACGCTTTTATTTTTAGTCCAAAGATACAAAACAGAGACTCAGAGCTGCCCCCACAAACGAAACACGACAAACCATGTCCCTCATCATCACTGTCCCAGCCAGCATGCTAACATGAGCTAACGCTAGCTACCGTTAGCTAATGGTAGCTAACGGTAGCTAATGGTAGCTAACGGTAGCTAACACTAGCTAACAGTAATGTAATTTTAATTACATCATTTATCTCACAGCTTTTTGTCTGTTGTGGTTTTTTTAGCCTGTCTCCACATGTGTCTCCAGATGTGTCTCCACATGTGTCCCCAGGTGTGTCTCTAAAGTTCTCAGGTCCTCAGACTAGACCAGGAACCTGGAGGGAGGACGCTGGCGTCAGGTTGGACGTGGACAAAACTAAAGACGATAAGACTTAAACAGTCAAACACGAGCCTGGTGTACACCTGGTCTCCACTAGAGGACGCATTCACTCTGGGTCTGATGTCTCGCCAACATGAAGACGTCCCCGTGTCTCCACCAGGGACACAAAGACGTCCCCGTGTCTCCACCAGTGTTGTAACAGAAGTCTAAAGAAGCAACAGAAAAGATCCTCCCCCATTAAAACACCTCCACCTTTAGTCCGGCGCTCCCGTCCCATAATGCCTTGCTGCCTGTCAATCACCCGGTCCGGCAGCAGACTGAGGGGTCAGGGGTCAGAGGTCAGATGTGTCGGGGGCACCAGGTTCCCTCCAAGGCGGCCATGTTGATTCCGCTCAGGTCGCCGAAGTCATCGCCGTCTTTGTCCTCGGCGTCATCGCCGTGGTCGTCGAAGCGCGGCGTGTGATTGGCCGACGCCTTCTGCTGCAGAGAACAGAGACAGATCAGAGTGAAGCAGGGCGTCTGAAGACCGGTCTGGTCTCAGCAGGCGGGTCCAGCTCCGAGGTCTTACCGTTGGGGCCACGGGCTCCCTGAAGGGGGGGCAGACCATGTGGAAGCGCGGGATGGCCACGTTGAACACCTCTTCTTTATTGGCTGCAGGTGAAACACAGGTCAGGAGGGGAAGCAGAGAAGGGGCGGAGCTTAAGAGTGAGGGGAGGCGTGTTACCCAGTCTGTGGAAGGTGTAGTGACCCTCCATGTACTCTGACGGGGTGGAGAAGGTGGTGCAGCTGGCGTACTCGTGCACCTTTCCAGGCGTCATGACCGGAAACTCTCCTGCACACAAACACACACGGGTTCACCGGCCGCTCTCAGCCAATCAGAGGGCAGCTGCTGAGGTCATGTGATGAGGTCATGTGGTGAGGTCACGTGGTGAGGTCACGTGGTGAGGTCATGTGGTGAGGTCACGTGATGAGGTCAGGTGGTGAGGTCATGTGGTGAGGTGATGAGGTCACGTGATGAGGTCAGGTGGTGAGGTCATGTGGTGAGGTCAGGTGGTGAGGTCACGTGGTGAGGTCACGTGGTGAGGTCATGTGATGATCAGCCAATCAGAGGGCAGGTGGTGAGGTCAGGTGGTGAGGTCACGTGATGAGGTCAGGTGGTGAGGTCAGGTGGTGAGGTCACGTGATGAGGTCACGTGATGAGGTCACGTGGTGAGGTCATGTGACGAGGTCATGTGACGAGGTCATGTGACGAGGTCAGGTGGTGAGGTCAGGTGACGAGGTCAGGTGACGAGGTCACGTGGTGAGGTCATGTGACGAGGTCAGGTGGTGAGGTCACGTGATGAGGTCACGTGATGAGGTCACGTGGTGAGGTCACGTGACGAGGTCATGTGACGAGGTCAGGTGACGAGGTCAGGTGACGAGGTCACGTGGTGAGGTCATGTGGTGAGGTCATGTGGTGAGGTCAGGTGGTGAGGTCAGGTGGTGAGGTCATGTGATGAGGTCATGTGGTGAGGTCAGGTGGTGAGGTCAGGTGGTGAGGTCATGTGATGAGGTCACGTGGTGAGGTCATGTGGTGAGGTCATGTGGTGAGGTCATGTGGTGAGGTCAGGTGGTGAGGTCAGGTGGTGAGGTCATGTGATGAGGTCATGTGGTGAGGTCAGGTGATGAGGTCACGTGGTGAGGTCACGTGGTGAGGTCAGGTGGTGAGGTCACGTGGTGAGGTCACGTGATGAGGTCACGTGATGAGGTCACGTGATGAGGTCAGGTGGTGAGGTCACGTGATGAGGTCATGTGATGAGGTCACGTGGTGAGGTCACGTGATGAGGTCAGGTGGTGAGGTCATGTGATGAGGTCAGGTGGTGAGGTCATGTGGTGAGGTCACCGTACCGACCACGCCGGGACCCTGAACTTCCTCCACGTTGCCGTCAGACGTGGTGATTCTCCAGAAGCGGCTGTCCAGCTGGCAGGCGTCATCAGGTGAGGCGCTGCTGGACATTTCTATTCTGAGGACACAGTCAGTTCATGAGTACACGGGACGGGGACAGGGACGGGGACAGGTTCGGGGACAGGGACGGGTCTCTGCTCTGACGGACACGTACCTGATGCGGTAGGTGAAGAAGAAGTGAGGGGGATGGACAGAGGACAGCTCTGGCAGGAAGGACGTGGACACGGAGACAATGATGTGTCCGGTGGTCGCCACGCAGCTTTTATCGTGAACGTACCTACAGACGACAGATGGAGACGCTTTTATGTCCCGGGACGCTGCGTCACGTTGACCCGACCCGACCCGGCCTGTGTCTCACCTGAAGATCTGGTCTCTGATGATGGGGTACTCTCCGGTGACCACGTTGTGGACGTAGGTGGTGAACCACTCCAAAAAACTGGAGCCTGAAACGGGACGATGGAAGGTTTGAAGTGGAGACATTTAAACGTCCCGTACAGAAAGGTGAAGCTCCTGAACACACCTGTGATGAACATGTCGATGGCCGACGGGTCCTGGGCCGTCTGGTCCTGACAGAAACAAAAACAAACGTGCTGCTTTTACCCGGGACGTCCCGATCGCTACCAGCCCCTAGATTTTACATTTCTGTCCTGTGAATGCGGTTTCTACAAGCTTTTATTTTGAAAGGCAGGCAGGCAGACAGACAGGAAGGGCACGTACGGGACAGGGGTAGAAGCTCTCCCCCATCCTGCGCCCCTCGGCCGGCTCCAGGGCCATGTACTGGCTGAGGCCCGTGTGGAAGCAGAAGGTGAGCGGGAGGCAGCGTCTCATCCCCTTCCTCTGCTGGAACCCTCCGGACGCCGTCTCCACGTCCAGCAGCACCTCGGACCGGTAGTGGTTGGACAGAGACATGCTGCCCATCAGGCTGTGGACGCAGAGACAGAGTCAGGCAGGAGGGGACAGCGGGGACGGGGGACGGGGACAGGCTGTGAGACAGATGCCCACCCTGGAATGACCAGCTTCTGTCCGTTGTGGATGCGGTAGGAGCAGCGGTAGTCGTCTGGGAGCCGGCAGCCGATCTGAGCCTCCATGTCGTTCAGCTCCAGCTCTGTGGCGCCGTCTGGACACAGAGGGACACAGAGGGACAGAGAGGGACGGAGAGGGACAGAGAGACAGAGGGAGACAGAGACAAGGCGTCAGCTTCAGACTGAACCCTCGCATGCTCGTGTCCCGGGGCGGCGTCACCTTTGAGCGAGGCGATCATGCGGGGACACCTCTGCTGCAGGAAGATCTTCAGCTGCTCCCACGTCCTCTTCAGGGACGCGTAGCAGTGGACGTAGCGTCCCAGGTCGCTGTAGGACTGTCTGAAGAGACGGTACCAGGACAGGCCGCTCTGCACGCGCTCCACGCTGGACACACACAGAGAGACAGACGGAGGGGACAGAGGACGGTGTTGAGACGGTCTAGAGTTGGACATCAAGTCACTGAGTTGGACTTAAAACTCACTCCGTCAACAGCCAGTGTCTCCAGCTCAGAGACCTCCACAGAGGACCGTGTTTGGACAGGTCGTTCAACCTCCGGCTGACGGAGCTGCAGCTGGGGACAAGAGACAGAGACAGAGATAAAGAGAGACAGACAGAGAGGGAGGGACAGAGACAGGGAGAGACACAGAGACAGGGAGACGGACAGAGACAGGGAGAGACACAGAGACATGGAGACAGGGAGACAGACAGAGACACAGAGAGAGGGAGAGACAGAGACATGTCCTTCACGTCAGTTTTCACGACACATGACGCAACAGACGTAAACCAGCTGCTAGCAGCTGTTAGCATGTGTTAGCTCAATGCTACATGACAGAGACACGTCAAGTCTTGTTGTAATAACAGAATAAAGACATGACGTCCTCTAACGGCAGCCTCCACCTGCATTAGCCACTGAGACAGAAACATGCTAAGCTAACGAGCTGTCCGGTTAGCTTCGCTCGTTGAAGGACTGTGTTGTTGTTGTTGTTAGCCGCCGGTTAGCTCCGCCGCCGCTAGCCTCCTGCGGCTTGTTTACGTCTCTGCTGTGGAGAGAACGACCTGCTTTACGGCCCCGTGTGTTGTTGTCAGATACATACTGGACCAGGTCCCTGAAGTCCAGGTAGGACAGGATGTGGAGCAGCGGGTCTGAAGGGAGCTGATCCATCCGTAGCTCCGTGGAAGATGCCATCGTTAGCATTAGCAACTCTTCTTCTTCTTCTTCTTCTTCTTCTGCTGCTGCTGCATCACGGTGGATCAGCGCCACCTACTGGTCACAGCGGGTTGTAGTGAAGTCCTTTAACAACTTTATCATCGTCTGGACCAAAGAGACACGAACCTTCACTACATCAAACATTCTCACCGACACACGAACCATTTTATTTTGAAAAGGTTTCACAGGAAACAGCGCTTTGAATGATTTGATGAATGAAGGAATCTGACTCTTCACTGGTGGAGCTTTGTCTCCATCTGGTGGTGAAGCGACGAACTGCACCAAGTCAGGTTACTATGGTGACCACTGCCCTCTGGTGGCCGCTGACAGGAACTACTGCATTTAGACTGATGAGTGTTGACTGCCCTCTGGTGGCCACATACAGGAACTACTGCATTTAGACTGATGAGTGTTGACTGCCCTCTGGTGGCCGCTGACAGGAACTACTGCATTTAGACTGATGAGTGTTGACTGCCCTCTGGTGGCCGCTGACAGGAACTACTGCATTTAGACTGATGAGTGTTGACTGCCCTCTGGTGGCCGCTGACAGGAACTACTGCATTTAGACTGATGAGTGTTGACTGCCCTCTGGTGGCCACATACAGGAACTACTGCATTTAGACTGATGAGTGTTGACTGCCCTCTGGTGGCCGCTGACAGGAACTACTGCATTTAGACTGATGAGTGTTGACTGCCCTCTGGTGGCCGCTGACAGGAACTACTGCATTTAGACTGATGAGTGTTGACTGCCCTCTGGTGGCCGCTGTCAGGAACTACTGCATTTAGACTGATGAGTGTTGACTGCCCTCTGGTGGCCACATACAGGAACTACTACATTTAGACTGATGAGTGTTGACTGCCCTCTGGTGGCCACATACAGGAACTACTGCATTTAGACTGATGAGTGTTGACTGCCCTCTGGTGGCCGCTGTCAGGAACTACTACATTTAGACTGATGAGTGTTGACTGCCCTCTGGTGGCCACATACAGGAACTACTGCATTTAGACTGATGAGTGTTGACTGCCCTCTGGTGGCCACATACAGGAACTACTGCATTTAGACTGATGAGTGTTGACTGCCCTCTGGTGGCCGCTGTCAGGAACTACTGCATTTAGACTGATGAGTGTTGACTGCCCTCTGGTGGCCACATACAGGAACTACTGCATTTAGACTGATGAGTGTTGACTGCCCTCTGGTGGCCGCTGTCAGGAACTACTGCATTTAGACTGATGAGTGTTGACTGCCCTCTGGTGGCCACTGTCAGGAACTACTGCATTTAGACTGATGAGTGTTGACTGCCCTCTGGTGGCCGCTGACAGGAACTACTGCATTTAGACTGATGAGTGTTGACTGCCCTCTGGTGGCCGCTGTCAGGAACTACTGCATTTAGACTGATGAGTGTTGACTGCCCTCTGGTGGCCACATACAGGAACTACTGCATTTAGACTGATGAGTGTTGACTGCCCTCTGGTGGCCGCTGTCAGGAACTACTGCATTTAGACTGATGAGTGTTGACTGCCCTCTGGTGGCCACTGTCAGGAACTACTGCATTTAGACTGATGAGTGTTGACTGCCCTCTGGTGGCCGCTGACAGGAACTACTGCATTTAGACTGATGAGTGTTGACTGCCCTCTGGTGGCCGCTGACAGGAACTACTGCATTTAGACTGATGAGTGTTGACTGCCCTCTGGTGGCCACATACAGGAACTACTGCATTTAGACTGATGAGTGTTGACTGCCCTCTGGTGGCCGCTGTCAGGAACTACTGCATTTAGACTGATGAGTGTTGACTGCCCTCTGGTGGCCACATACAGGAACTACTACATTTAGACTGATGAGTGTTGACTGCCCTCTGGTGGCCGCTGACAGGAACTACTGCATTTAGACTGATGAGTGTTGACTGCCCTCTGGTGGCCACATACAGGAACTACTGCATTTAGACTGATGAGTGTTGACTGCCCTCTGGTGGCCGCTGACAGGAACTACTGCATTTAGACTGATGAGTGTTGACTGCCCTCTGGTGGCCGCTGACAGGAACTACTGCATTTAGACTGATGAGTGTTGACTGCCCTCTGGTGGCCGCTGTCAGGAACTACTGCATTTAGACTGATGAGTGTTGACTGCCCTCTGGTGGCCGCTGTCAGGAACTACTGCATTTAGACTGATGAGTGTTGACTGCCCTCTGGTGGCCGCTGTCAGGAACTACTGCATTTAGACTGATGAGTGTTGACTGCCCTCTGGTGGCCACATACAGGAACTACTACATTTAGACTGATGAGTGTTGACTGCCCTCTGGTGGCCACATACAGGAACTACTGCATTTAGACTGATGAGTGTTGACTGCCCTCTGGTGGCCACATACAGGAACTACTGCATTTAGACTGATGAGTGTTGACTGCCCTCTGGTGGCCGCTGTCAGGAACTACTACATTTAGACTGATGAGTGTTGACTGCCCTCTGGTGGCCACATACAGGAACTACTGCATTTAGACTGATGAGTGTTGACTGCCCTCTGGTGGCCACATACAGGAACTACTGCATTTAGACTGATGAGTGTTGACTGCCCTCTGGTGGCCGCTGTCAGGAACTACTGCATTTAGACTGATGAGTGTTGACTGCCCTCTGGTGGCCACATACAGGAACTACTGCATTTAGACTGATGAGTGTTGACTGCCCTCTGGTGGCCGCTGTCAGGAACTACTGCATTTAGACTGATGAGTGTTGACTGCCCTCTGGTGGCCACTGTCAGGAACTACTGCATTTAGACTGATGAGTGTTGACTGCCCTCTGGTGGCCACATACAGGAACTACTGCATTTAGACTGATGAGTGTTGACTGCCCTCTGGTGGCCGCTGACAGGAACTACTGCATTTAGACTGATGAGTGTTGACTGCCCTCTGGTGGCCACATACAGGAACTACTGCATTTAGACTGATGAGTGTTGACTGCCCTCTGGTGGCCACATACAGGAACTACTGCATTTAGACTGATGAGTGTTGACTGCCCTCTGGTGGCCGCTGACAGGAACTACTGCATTTAGACTGATGAGTGTTGACTGCCCTCTGGTGGCCACAAACGTGGACTGAAGCTACACAGCTACACCAGAGGAGACAGGCTGTTAAAATGGACTGAAAACATTATAGGGACATACACTGCAACAAATGACGAACATGACATATGCTGTAAACAAAAGACTACCAAAATATACACTGTATAAAATGACTATCAAAATAAATACTGTAAAAAATGAGTTACTGGAGTTATGCTGTATAAAATTACTGACAATGCGATACGCTTTAAAAAGTGAGTAGAGGATACGCTGAAATTCTAAGCCAGAACGTACACTTTAAAAAATGAGGAATAATAAGATACACTGTAAAAATAATCAGTATGCATTGTATATTGTAAAAGTTTATTACAGGATTATTCAAAGGAGACGATCATCTGACACACGGAGGAGCAGGACATCTGCAGGTTTATTAATGTTTCAGAAACATTTAAATTAATCAACTATTTTACCACGATTTAGTCTAAAGTCAAGACAGTAGATGTAAACACCATTTTAAATTTAAAGTTTTAAGGACATTGCTCAGCATGATCGCGAAGAAATATAACAGCAAGAGTCCAACACGAATAATCCAGCCCCACGTTGCTGTACCAAATGAAAGAAAGAAGTTTGCTGGCAGAGTTGTTCATGGGTCTGATTCTCATCCTCTCACAACACACACCCTCCTGTTTACTGTTACTCCCACCTGTAGAGAGGAGGAGAAAGAAGAGAGGAGGTGATGACTCTGCTCATGGTTACTAAATGTAATGCTGGTTCTGTGATGTGCAGGCTTCAGTCAGACTGATCTCAGAGCTGTGATCAGTTGTTGATCAGATCTGATGAATGACCACCACTGTCTCTATACATCTTGGAAGGCTGTCAGCTGGAATCCAGCTTTATTTCCTGGACACATCAACACAACAACAACAGTCGTCTTCACATCAACTCAAACACATGATCACAACAAGCTTCTGGCTCATCTGATTGGCTGACTGTTGTCTCTCTCTCTGTCTTTCTGTCCAATCCTGAAGCCTGTCTCCATTCTCCTCTCACAGTTTCACTGAGAAGCTGCAGGTTTACAGGAAACACTGGATCTTTGATACTAACTGTGTTTAGGACAATACTGATGAAAGTAGCATGGACTGACTGGAACCCTCTACTCACCTCAGAGTCTCCAGTTTATAGTCTGGACTCTCCACAAGATCAAGAAGCTGCTTCACATCTGAATCCTTCAGGTTGTTGTTACTCAGGTCCAGATGTTTCAGATGGGAGGGGTTGGACTTCAGAGCTGAGACCAGAGAATAACAGCTGATCTTTGACAAACTGCAGCTCTCCAATCTGAATAAAGAATAAAAGATGAAATGATTGATGATCAATCAGATGTGTTTTGTTGGCTTTCAGATGGTGTTGGTTAGATTTGTGTGGGACGTACGGTTTGGACGGTAGGTTCCTCTGAGTGAGGAGTGCGCCGGCCAGTTTTCTAATTTTTCCCCATGTGTGTGTATGTGGAATTCGAGACCCGTTTTTCGTCCAAAATAAATTTCCCTCCTCGCCTTTCTCAATCGACTGAGGCCACAATTTTCACAGTACGCGCGTGGAAATACAGAAAATCGTAGAGGACAAGTGGCTGACGCTGACGATGTGCTCATTTTCCCGATAGGACTTGTAGTTTTTGATTTCTGAGCATTAGTTGGGACCCCTAATCCTAGGGTCCAGTTGTTTTGGACCTCCCTCTCACTCAGTCAGAGGTGAGAGGCACAAGGAGACTTCAGCAGCAGGTGGCCCTGGTAGCCATGACAACCGGACCCTAACGAGCTCACACACGCAGCAGAAGAGGAGCACATTCACACAGACACAGAGTGCCAAAACATTATGACCCTGTAACTCCTGACAGAACATCCCTGACATGTTTCCTTCACTTTATTAGGTAAGTGAATTTCTAAAATTATTTATATGTTAAGTGTTTGTGCCCAACATAGCTGAACTGTTAATAGAAGTTAACTATTAGCCGACCAATGATTTAGCCTTAGGCTAGCCTTCCAGCATAGCTCTGGTATGTTAGCGAGCTGACCCGCGAGACCAGTGGGGTTAGCCGCCGGCTAATTCGCCGCGTTGCTAGCGGGAGCTCATCACAATCATCAAACCGGCACTGAAGTTAAAACATAATGTTGAAGTTTTACATTTTAAAGGGAAGATATTTTTAAATTAAACTGTGTCAAACTGAAAAATATATTATACCACCACATAAAGTAGGAAACGTTTATGGCTTGCAACAACATTAATGACAGTATATATATATAATTGGAGTAATTTAATATAATATGATGTTTTTAATTAAATAAATAATGAGCTGTTGAACACTCATAAGAGTTATATTAAGTATGTTACATAACATTATTTGACATGTCTATTTGTCCGCCTATTGTTCTCCTCCAGCTGATCCAGACAGACTTGTTAGATATAAAAGAGTTATGGAAAGAAACAGAACAGGTCAGAAAGAAGTGTTCTTCTTTTTGTCCTGTTCAGATACAGGATTATTTACTGCTTTACTTCAGCTTGCTCACTAGATAAGATGCACCACACTCATATTTCACCTTGAAGATACCAGTTAGGGCCGGTCTCGGCCACACATAGAAGACCACTGATACACAAAAGGCCGCGCTCCTCCTATTGTCCTCGGGTGGAGCCCAGATAGAATAAAACCTGTGAGTACACTTAGTTGGGGGCTTCTCTTCTCCTACCCTTAAGGTGGTAAAGTTGAAGTCTCAGCGCTGACTCTGTACCTATTCTCTGCGTGTCAAATAAATTGTTGATTGGAGAAAAGTTGTCAGGTGATCTATTCAGTATATTATTGTTAACATAACTGTATGTGACATTTTATATGAATTCCCTTAACAACGGTCTTTGAAGGCGGCACAGCATTGTATTGTATATCCAGCATGTATTTAAAGTACAACAACACACATGTATAAATGTATCGAGACAAATTTGAGGAAACAAATCTCAGAGGACAAGCGGTTACAGAAAATGATTAGTCTAGTGGCGTCCTCTGGTGGACAGTTGAGGAATTCATGACCCAGCAGCTGCTGCACCATTTAAAAAACTAACACATATAAATACACAAATACAACTTTACACAATCATTGTTGGTCCAACAGCAGTACTGATCCTCTGTACCTCTGCTCGTTCTCTACACTGAGCTGTAACAGTGGTCTTCCAGTGCATCAACAGAGGACATTGTGCATCATTAATGGTCTAAAATACTCACTATGAAACCATTCATAGTGTTCCTTTGAGTTTAACATATATCCCTTAATATCACATGGCACGGACACGAGCTGCAGGAATCAAAAATGTAAAGTCAAATAAAATAAAATAAAATAAACCTTAAATTTCCTCTGACGGAGTAGATGCTTCAAGTCTTTTAGTAGAAGGTAACATATTGTCTTATCTGCTTGCTCCCTTTGCAAATTCCCTCTTCAAAATACTTCAGCATTAGTTCTCATTTTCTTGCTTCTCCTCCATGTTTGGGTTCAGGGCTTCACTATTTGGCGTCACTGTTGTCTTCTGTTACCACCACAACATGGACAGGAACTTTGACATCAGACTTGAATTCCCAGGTTCATTGTCGGTTCCTGTGGACACGTCAGTCTTCTGGTCTTGGGGAGATGTTACATGGACGTCTGAGGAAGAAGGAGATCTAACCTTTCCAATAGGTATAAAGAACCTGGGCTGAATGAAAGGAAAATATTCCTCCTTCGACAGACTGCAGTGACGTCCAACATGAGACAAACAGCTGGACTAACAGGACAATTTGAAGGTCTTCACTTCATTGCTGATTCCTTGTTACAGCCTGGATGTGTTAAGTTTAATATTGATGCTTTTCTAAATGTGAGACTGTGCCGTAAACTGTTAAACTGTTGCTTAGATAGGAGTAATGAGTTTTATTGTTAAAATTATTATGATTAACGATCAATTATTACGATTTGCTCGTTCTTTGTCTGGGGATCCTAGTGAGGACAGCCCTCTTAAAGGTGGGGGTGTGACGATCCCTCCCACTCTCTTCCTTATTTGATGCTGGCTTTCAGGTGGAGCTGGGAGGGGTCTGCTGCCTGTACCTGCCCTTCAGTTTGTAGAAGGGCGTAAAGGACGACCCTTCTCAGTGTCTCTCTCTCTCAGCCAGGCCTACTGCATCCTCCTCATCCTGTTTGGATTGTTGTACCCTGCATGACATCAAACTCACACCCATCCAGTCGCTTTGTTTCCAGCCAAGAGTTGAGTAATGTGATATAGTATAATGATTAACCACGCACACTTGAAACTGGACGGCAGCATCATCAGCACAGTCAAAATTTCTGCAGGAATTTTCTAGTTCATTGATAAGGTTGCAACTGTGAGGTCTCTCATCTCAGCGCCTACATCTGACCCTTCTGACCCTGTTCCTTGCTCTGCTGTGTTTGAGAAGTTTGAGTCGGTATCTCTGTTGTTTTTAGAAGATGTGGTTGCCCATATTAAGCCATCAGGATCTCCCTGTGACACTGTCCCTCCTCACCCGTTTAAAGAGGTCTTTCCAAGTATAGGGCAGTCAGTTCTGTCCATTATTAACAGCAGTCTGTCCTCTGGTGTTGTTCCCCTTAGTTTTAAACATGCAGTGGTTCAACCCCTGATTCAGAAACCTGGCCTCCATCTCAGTGTGCTGGTCAATTTCAGACCCATCTCCAAACTGCCTTTTATCTCAAACATCTTGGAGAAAGTTGTTGAAGACATTAAAACCTGGATGGTCTTGAACTTTTTAAATGTTAATGAAAATAAAACAGAAGTGATGGTGTTTGGTCCCAGTGGCTTTTGTGAACTCCTCCCTGTTGATTTGGGCACCTTGTCATCTTATGTAAAGCCAGCAGTCTCAAACTTGGGTTTTAAGATGGACAGTGATTTTAAAGTGGATCAACAAATTGGTGCAGTGGTTAAGTCCAGCTTTTTTCACCTTAGGAGGCTGGTAAAGGTGAAGCCCTTTCTGACTCATCAGCACTTTGAGACAGTAATCCATGCCTTCATCACATCTCAGCTGGATTACTGTAACCCTCTTCATTTTGGGCTCAGCCAGTCGTCCCTCGTACGTCTCCAGTTGGTCCAGAATGCTGCTGCTGGTCTCTTAACTGGAGGACGTAAGAGGGAGCACATAACTCCCATTCTGGCCTCCCTCCACTGGCTGCCTGTGCATTTTAGAGTTCATTTTGAAGATTCTTTTATTTGCCTTTAAATCTTTAAATGGTCTGGCTCCACCTTACCTCTCTGAGCTTCTCCATCCTTACACTTCTGCTGGGTGTCTCAGGTCAGCTGATCAGCTGCTCCTAGAGGTACTGAGGTCTAAGCTCAGAGGGGACAGAGCTTTTTCTGTTGCTGCTCCCAAACTATAGAACCATCTACCACTGCACATCAGACAAGACCCCTCACTGTCCATTTTTAAAACTTGTCTTAAAACCCATTTTTATTCCTTGGCTTTCAACCCAGCATGAGACCCTGCTCTAGTTTAGTGCTTTTAGTGGTTTTATTGTTTTTAATTGTTTGTCTTATGTCTTCTGTTCTTATTCTTACCTATGTACAGCACTTTGTTTCAGCTGTGGTTGTTTTTAAAGTGCTCTATAAATAAAGTTGAGTTGAGTTGATTCAGTTGGTGATTAAACATATCAGATCTACAACAGTAACAGACAGTGAACTGACCTCAGAGTCTCCAGTCTACAGTCTGGACTCTTCAGAAAACCACACAGCTGCTTCATTCCTGAATCCTTCAGGTTGTTGAAGCCCAGGTCCAGATGTTTCAGATGGGAGGGGTTGGACTTCAGAGCTGGTCCCAGAGAATCACAGCTGATCTCTGACAAACTGCAACTCCCCAACCTGAATAAAGAATAAAAGATGAAATGATTGATGATCAATCAGATATGTTGAGGTCTGAAATGTGTCCTGATCAATCAGCTGTTCTCTAAAATGAGCAGAGTGACTTTGTCCTTGTGTTATTGTGGATCTTCATCGTATCAGCCTTCTACAGACATCATCCAAACGTCAGCACAACATTCAGACAACTATTCATGTCAACACACATCAATAAGACGCTGTCCCAGGACCCCTGATCCACTGAACCACAGACTCCAGCTCCTGCCAGGATTGACCTGGTGAACACCAGATGATTGGTGAACAAAACCTTTATCCTGATGGATTTCTACAGCTCCCATGGCCTGGATTTCCTCTGTGTGACAGAGACTTGGATGGGTGCCGGTGACTGCAGCGCTCTGGTTGAACTTTTAGCGACAGGTTGTTCTTATTTCAACTCCCCACAGACATGGGGTCGTGGTGTAGGAACAGCTACTGTTTACATCAATGCTTTTAAATGGAAGCAGCATTCTCTCTCATCTTCAATCTCCAGCTTTGAAGCCACCTTATTTGAGGTGGGTCGCTCTGACCCGGTGCTGTACGCTGTCATTTACCGACCCCCCAAATACAATAAGGACTTCATTAATGACTTTTCTGATCTTCTGGCTGAAATGATGCCTAAGTATGATGGTGTCCTTTTTATTGGAGATTTTAATATTCATGTGTGTTGTCCTGATAAGCCGTTGGTGAAGGACTTTTTAAACATTATTGACTCTTTTAATTTGGTGCAGTGTGTGTCTGGTCCCACATTAGACCTTGTTCTCTCTCACGGTCTTTCTGCAGGTTTCTTTCCAGATCCTGAAGGACTGTTGGAGCCATTACCAGAACACTGTTAAAGAGGCCAAAAGGGAACACTTGGTAAAATTGATGGAGTCCAACCATCACAACCCAGGTGTGTTATTTAAAACCATTGACACTGTTCTTAATGCCCCACAGCCTGTTTGCACTGAGACATCCCCTGAAATGTTCAATAGCTTCCTGAACTTTTGTATTGATAAGGTTGCTACTGTGAGGTCTCTCATCTCAGCTCCTACATCTGACCCTTCTGACCCTGTTCCTTGCTCTGCTGTGTTTGAGAAGTTTGAGTCGGTGTCTCTGTTGTTTTTAGAAGATGTGGTTGCCCATATTAAGCCATCAGGATCTCCCTGTGACGCTGTCCCTCCTCACTTTTTAAAGAGGTCTTTCCAAGTATAGGGCAGTCAGTTGTGTCCATTATTAACAGCAGTCTGTCCTCTGGTGTTGTTCCCCTTAGTTTTAAACATGCAGTGGTGCAACCCTTGATCTGCTCCGCTGTCATATGGGGTTCCACAGTGTTCAGTTTTAGGGCCCCTGCTTTTTTCATTGTATCTACTGCCTCTGGGTTCCATCTTTAGAAAGCATGGTATCTCCTTTCACTGTTATGCTGACGATAGTCAGATATATGTGCCACTAAAGAAGAAGGATGCCTTCTCACTCAAACCACTCCTGTTGTGTCTTGAAGACATTAAAACCTGGATGGTCTTGAACTTTTTAAATGTTAATGAAAATAAAACAGAAGTGATGGTGTTTGGTCCCAGTGGCTTTTGGGAACCCCTCCCTGTTGATTTGGGCCCCTTGTCATCTTATGTAAAGCCAGCAGTCTCAAACTTGGGTTTTAAGATGGACAGTGATTTTAAAGTGGATCAACAAATTGGTGCAGTGGTTAAGTCCAGCTTTTTTCACCTTAGGAGGCTGGTAAAGGTGAAGCCCTTTCTGACTCATCAGCACTTTGAGACAGTAATCCATGCCTTCATCACATCTCAGCTGGATTACTGTAACCCTCTTCATTTTGGGCTCAGCCAGTCGTCCCTCGTACGTCTCCAGTTGGTCCAGAATGCTGCTGCTGGTCTCGTAACTGGAGGACGTAAGAGGGAGCACATAACTCCCATTCTGGCCTCCCTCCACTGGCTGCCTGTGCATTTTAGAGTTCATTTTGAAGATTCTTTTATTTGCCTTTAAATCTTTAAATGGTCTGGCTCCACCTTACCTCTCTGAGCTTCTCCATCCTTACACTTCTGCTGGGTGTCTCAGGTCAGCTGATCAGCTGCTCCTAGAGGTACTGAGGTCTAAGCTCAGAGGGGACAGAGCTTTTTCTGTTGCTGCTCCCAAACTATAGAACCATCTACCACTGCACATCAGACAAGACCCCTCACTGTCCATTTTTAAAACTTGTCTTAAAACCCATTTTTATTCCTTGGCTTTCAACCCAGCATGAGACCCTGCTCTAGTTTAGTGCTTTTAGTGCTTTTATTGTTTTTAATTGTTTGTCTTATGTCTTCTGTTCTTATTCTTACCTATGTACAGCACTTTGTTTCAGCCGTGGTTGTTTTTAAAGTGCTCTATAAATAAAGTTGAGTTGAGTTGATTCAGTTGGTGATTAAACATATCAGATCTACAACAGTAACAGACAGTGAACTGACCTCAGAGTCTCCAGTCTACAGTCTGGACTCTCCAGAAAACCACACAGTTGCTTCACTCCTGAATCCTTCAGGTTGTTGTATCTCAAGTCCAGATGTTTCAGATGGGAGGGGTTGGACTTCAGAGCTGGTCCCAGAGAATCACAGCTGATCTCTGACAAACTGCAGCCCCCCAATCTGAATAAAGAATAAAAGATGAAATGATTGATGATCAATCAGATGTGTTGAGGTCTGAAATGTGTCCTGATCAATCAGCTGTTCTCTAAAATGAGTAGAGTAACTTTGTCCTTGTGTTATTGTGGATCTTGATCATGTCAGCCTTCTACAGACATCATCCAAACGTCAGCACAACATTCAGACAACTATTCATGTCAACACACATCAATAAGACGCTGTCCCAGGACCCCTGATCCACTGAACCACAGACTCCAGCTCCTGCCAGGATTGACCTGGTGAACACCAGATGACTGGTGAACAAAACCTTTATCCTGATGGATTTCTACAGCTCCCGTGGCCTGGATTTCCTCTGTGTGACAGAGACTTGGATGGGTGCCGGTGACTGCAGCGCTCTGGTTGAACTTTTAGCGACAGGTTGTTCTTATTTCAACTCCCCACAGACATGGGGTCGTGGTGGAGGAACAGCTACTGTTTACATCAATGCTTTTAAATGGAAGCAGCGTTCTGTCTCATCTTCAATCTCCAGCTTTGAAGCCACCTTATTTGAGGTGGGTCGCTCTGACCCGGTGCTGTACGCTGTCATTTACCGACCCCCCAAATACAATAAGGACTTCATTAATGACTTTTCTGATCTTCTGGCTAAAATGATGCCTAAGTATGATGGTGTCTTTTTATTGGAGATTTTAATATTCATGTGTGTTGTCCTGATAAGCCGTTGGTGAAGGACTTTTTAAACATTATTGACTCTTTTAATTTGGTGCAGTGCGTGTCTGGTCCCACATTAGACCTTGTTCTCTCTCACGGTCTTTCTGCAGGTTTCTTTCCAGATCCTGAAGGACTGTTGGAGCCATTACCAGAACACTGTTAAAGAGGCCAAAAGGGAACACTTGGTAAAACTGATGGAGTCCAACCATCACAACCCAGGTGTGTTATTTAAAACCATTGACACTGTTCTTAATGCCCCACAGCCTGTTTGCACTGAGACATCCCCTGAAATGTTCAATAGCTTCCTGAACTTTTGTATTGATAAGGTTGCTACTGTGAGGTCTCTCATCTCAGCTCCTACATCTGACCCTTCTGACCCTGTTCCTTGCTCTGCTGTGTTTGAGAAGTTTGAGTCGGTATCTCTGTTGTTTTTAGAAGATGTGGTTGCCCATATTAAGCCATCAGGATCTCCCTGTGACGCTGTCCCTCCTGACTTTTTAAAGAGGTCTTTCCAAGTATAGGGCAGTCAGTTGTGTCCATTATTAACAGCAGTCTGTCCTCTGGTGTTGTTCCCCTTAGTTTTAAACATGCAGTGGTACAACCCCTGATCTGCTCCGCTGTCATATGGGGTTCCACAGGGTTCAGTTTTAGGGCCCCTGCTTTTTTCATTGTATCTACTGCCTCTGGGTTCCATCTTTAGAAAGCATGGTGTCTCCTTTCACTGTTATGCTGACGATAGTCAGATATATGTGTCACTAAAGAAGAAGGATGCCTTCTCACTCAAACCACTCCTGTTGTGTCTTGAAGACATTAAAACCTGGATGGTCTTGAACTTTTTAAATGTTAATGAAAATAAAACAGAAGTGATGGTGTTTGGTCCCAGTGGCTTTTGGGAACCCCTCCCTGTTGATTTGGGCCCCTTGTCATCTTATGTAAAGCCAGCAGTCTCAAATTTGGGTTTTAAGATGGACAGTGATTTTAAAGTGGATCAACAAATTGGTGCAGTGGTTAAGTCCAGCTTTTTTCACCTTAGGAGGCTGGTAAAGGTGAATCCCTTTCTGACTCATCAGCACTTTGAGACAGTAATCCATGCCTTCATCACATCTCAGCTGGATTACTGTAACCCTCTTCATTTTGGGCTCAGCCAGTCGTCCCTCGTACGTCTCCAGTTGGTCCAGAATGCTGCTGCTGGTCTCTTAACTGGAGGACGTAAGAGGGAGCACATAACTCCCATTCTGGCCTCCCTCCACTGGCTGCCTGTGCATTTTAGAGTTCATTTGAAGATTCTTTTATTTGCCTTTAAATCTTTAAATGGTCTGGCTCCACCTTACCTCTCTGAGCTTCTCCATCCTTACACTTCTGCTGGGTGTCTCAGGTCAGCTGATCAGCTGCTCCTAGAGGTACTGAGGTCTAAGCTCAGAGGGGACAGAGCTTTTTCTGTTGCTGCTCCCAAACTATAGAACCATCTACCACTGCACATCAGACAAGACCCCTCACTGTCCATTTTTAAAACTTGTCTTAAAACCCATTTTTATTCCTTGGCTTTCAACCCAGCATGAGACCCTGCTCTAGTTTAGTGCTTTTAGTGTTTTTATTGTTTTTAATTGTTTGTCTTATGTCTTCTGTTCTTATTCTTACCTATGTACAGCACTTTGTTTCAGCCGTGGTTGTTTTTAAAGTGCTCTATAAATAAAGTTGAGCTGAGTTGATTCAGTTGGTGATTAAACATATCAGATCTACAACAGTAACAGACAGTGAACTGACCTCAGAGTCTCCAGTCTACAGTCTGGACTCTCCAGAAAACCACACAGTTGCTTCACTCCTGAATCCTTCAGGTTGTTGTTACTCAGGTCCAGATGTTTCAGATGGGAGGGGTTGGACTTCAGAGCTGGTCCCAGAGAATCACAGTTGATCTCTGACAAACTGCAGCTCTCCAATCTGAATAATGAATAAAAGATGAAATGATTGATGATCAATCAGATGTGTTGAGGTCTGAAATGTGTCCTGATCAATCAGCTGTTCTCTAAAATGAGTAGAGTAACTTTGTCCTTGTGTTATTGTGGATCTTCATCATGTCAGCCTTCTACAGACATCATCCAAACGTCAGCACAACATTCAGACAACTATTCATGTCAACACACATCAATAAGACGCTGTCCCAGGACCCCTGATCCACTGAACCACAGACTCCAGCTCCTGCCAGGATTGACCTGGTGAACACCAGATGACTGGTGAACAAAACCTTTATCCTGATGGATTTCTACAGCTCCCGTGGCCTGGATTTCCTCTGTGTGACAGAGACTTGGATGGGTGCCGGTGACTGCAGCGCTCTGGTTGAACTTTTAGCGACAGGTTGTTCTTATTTCAACTCCCCACAGACATGGGGTCGTGGTGGAGGAACAGCTACTGTTTACATCAATGCTTTTAAATGGAAGCAGCGTTCTGTCTCATCTTCAATCTCCAGCTTTGAAGCCACCTTATTTGAGGTGGGTCGCTCTGACCCGGTGCTGTACGCTGTCATTTACCGACCCCCCAAATACAATAAGGACTTCATTAATGACTTTTCTGATCTTCTGGCTGAAATGATGCCTAAGTATGATGGTGTCCTTTTTATTGGAGATTTTAATATTCATGTGTGTTGTCCTGATAAGCCGTTGGTGAAGGACTTTTTAAACATTATTGACTCTTTTAATTTGGTGCAGTGCGTGTCTGGTCCCACATTAGACCTTGTTCTCTCTCACGGTCTTTCTGCAGGTTTCTTTCCAGATCCTGAAGGACTGTTGGAGCCATTACCAGAACACTGTTAAAGAGGCCAAAAGGGAACACTTGGTAAAACTGATTGAGTCCAACCATCACAACCCAGGTGTGTTATTTAAAACCATTGACACTGTTCTTAATGCCCCACAGCCTGTTTGCACTGAGACATCCCCTGAAATGTTCAATAGCTTCCTGAACTTTTTTATTGATAAGGTTGCTACTGTGAGGTCTCTCATCTCAGCTCCTACATCTGACCCTTCTGACCCTGTTCCTTGCTCTGCTGTGTTTGAGAAGTTTTATTTGGTGTCTCTGTTGTTTTTAGAAGATGTGGTTTCCCATATTAAGCCATCAGGATCTCCCTGTGACGCTGTCCCTCCTGACTTTTTAAAGAGGTCTTTCCAAGTATAGGGCAGTCAGTTGTGTCCATTATTAACAGCAGTCTGTCCTCTGGTGTTGTTCCCCTTAGTTTTAAACATGCAGTGGTGCAACCCCTGCTCTGCTCCGCTGTCATATGGGGTTCCACAGGGTTCAGTTTTAGGGTCCCTGCTTTTTTCATTGTATCTACTGCCTCTGGGTTCCATATTTAGAAAGCATGGTATCTCCTTTCACTGTTATGCTGACGATAGTCAGATATATGTGTCACTAATGAAGAAGGATGCCTTCTCACTCAAACCACTCCTGTTGTGTCTTGAAGACAGTAAAACCTGGATGGTCTTGAACTTTTTAAATGTTAATGAAAATAAAACAGAAGTGATGGTGTTTGGTCCCAGTGGCTTTTGGGAACCCCTCCCTGTTGATTTGGGCCCCTTGTCATCTTATGTAAAGCCAGCAGTCTCAAACTTGGGTTTTAAGATGGACAGTGATTTTAAAGTGGATCAACAAATTTGTGCAGTGGTTAAGTCCAGCTTTTTTCACCTTAGGAGGCTGGTAAAGGTGAAGCCCTTTCTGACTCATCAGCACTTTGAGACAGTAATCCATGCCTTCATCACATCTCAGCTGGATAACTGTAACCCTCTTTATTTTGGGCTCAGCCAGTCGTCCCTCGTACGTCTCCAGTTGGTCCAGAATGCTGCTGCTGGTCTCTTAACTGGAGGACGTAAGAGGGAGCACATAACTCCCATTCTGGCCTCCCTCCACTGGCTGCCTGTGCATTTAAGAGTTCATTTGAAGATTCTTTTATTTGCCTTTAAATCTTTAAATGGTCTGGCTCCACCTTACCTCTCTGAGCTTCTCCATCCTTACACTTCTGCTGGGTGTCTCAGGTCAGCTGATCAGCTGCTCCTAGAGGTACTGAGGTCTAAGCTCAGAGGGGACAGAGCTTTTTCTGTTGCTGCTCCCAAACTATAGAACCATCTACCACTGCACATCAGACAAGACCCCTCACTGTCCATTTTTAAAACTTGTCTTAAAACCCATTTTTATTCCTTGGCTTTCAACCCAGCATGAGACCCTGCTCTAGTTTAGTGCTTTTAGTGCTTTTATTGTTTTTAATTGTTTGTCTTATGTCTTCTGTTCATATTCTTACCTATGTACAGCACTTTGTTTCAGCTGTGGTTGTTTTTAAAGTGCTCTATAAATAAAGTTGAGTTGAGTTGATTCAGTTGGTGATTAAACATATCTACAACAGTAACAGACAGTGAACTGACCTCAGAGTCTCCAGTCTACAGTCTGGACTCTCCAGAAAACCACACAGATGCTTCACTCCTGAATCCTTCAGGTTGTTGTATCTCAGGTCCAGAAGTTTCAGATGGGAGGGGCTGGACTTCAGAGCTGGTCCCAGAGAATCACAGCTGATCTCTGACAAACTGCAGTCCTCCAACCTGAATAAAGAATAAAAGATCAAATGATTGATGATCAATCAGATGTGTTGAGGTCTGAAATGTGTCCTGATCAATCAGCTGTTCTCTAAAATGAGTAGAGTGACTTTGTCCTTGTGTTATTGTGGATCTTCATCATGTCAGCCTTCTACAGACATCATCCAAACGTCAGCACAACATTCAGACAACTATTCATGTCAACACACATCAATAAGACTAGTGCAGTGCCCGTCGGAAGTATGTATTCCTATAGTGGGAGCCTACAGGTGCTGTGTATGAGGATTAGTGGAAATATTAGAGTGGAGAAAACCTATTTTACCGATATATTTTACATTTCTTATCCAAACAACGTCAAACTTAGCAGTGCACATCTTCGTGCCCGTAGCGAGACACCTGGCCAGTTTCAAATCAATCGGGCCAACGGTTCGCGAGATATGCGTGCCACAGACGGACGGACGGACGGACAGACACACACACACACACACACACACACACACACACACACACACACACACACACACACACACACACACACACACACACACACACACACACACACACACACACACACACACACACAGACGCTTCTTGATTTATAGATAGATGGCAGACTACATGCTAGTTTTCCTGCTGGAGAAGATATTGAGCCTATTAGGGTTACCAGGGCAAAATATAATTTCTCCTTGAGTTTGGTTTCTTCTAAAGCCGATTTGTTAACAGTGCTCAAGATTTGTGCGCATCCTCTCCGTTTTTGGTGAATTTCTGAAAGTGGCTGTTTTTGATGCCATGGCAACTGGAGTAGTGGAAATATTAGAGCGGAGAAAACCTATTTTACCGATATATTTTACATTTCTTATCCAAACAACGTCAAACTTAGCAGTGCACATCTTCTTCGTTTCAAATCAATCGGGCCAACGGTTCGCGAGATATGCGTGCCACAGACAGACAGACACACAGACGCTTCTTGATTTATAGATAGATGCTGTCCCAGGACCCCTGATCCACTGAACCACAGACTCCAGCTCCTGCCAGGATTGACCTGGTGAACACCAGATGACTGGTGAACCAAACCTTTATCCTGATGGATTTCTACAGCTCCCGTGGCCTGGATTTCCTCTGTGTGACAGAGACTTGGATGGGTGCCGGTGACTGCAGCGCTCTGGTTGAACTTTTAGCGACAGGTTGTTCTTATTTCAACTCCCCACAGACATGGGGTCGTGGTGGAGGAACAGCTACTGTTTACATCAATGCTTTTAAATGGAAGCAGCGTTCTGTCTCATCTTCAATCTCCAGCTTTGAAGCCACCTTATTTGAGGTGGGTCGCTCTGACCCGGTGCTGTACGCTGTCATTTACCGACCCCCCAAATACAATAAGGACTTCATTAATGACTTTTCTGATCTTCTGGCTGAAATGATGCCTAAGTATCATGGTGTCCTTTTTATTGGAGATTTTAATATTCATGTGTGTTGTCTTGATAAGCCATTGGTGAAGGACTTTTTAAACATTATTGACTCTTTTAATTTGGTGCAGTGTGTGTCTGGTCCCACATTAGATCTTGTTCTCTCTCACGGTCTTTCTGCAGGTTTCTTTCCAGATCCTGAAGGACTGTTGGAGCCATTACCAGAACACTGTTAAAGAGGCCAAAAGGGAACACTTGGTAAAACTGATGGAGTCCAACCATCACAACCCAGGTGTGTTATTTAAAACCATTGACACTGTTCTTAATGCCCCACAGCCTGTTTGCACTGAGACATCCCCTGAAATGTTCAATAGCTTCCTGAACTTTTTTATTGATAAGGTTGCTACTGTGAGGTCTCTCATCTCAGCTCCTACATCTGACCCTTCTGACCCTGTTCCTTGCTCTGCTGTGTTTGAGAAGTTTGAGTGTGTGTCTCTGTTGTTTTTAGAAGATGTGGTTTCCCATATTAAGCCACCAGGATCTCCCTGTGACGCTGTCCCTCCTCACTTTTTAAAGAGGTCTTTCCAAGTATAGGGTAGTCAGTTGTGTCCATTATTTTTTATTTTTTTTTATTTAACTTATTTTTTTTTATTCAAATTTTCTTTCAACAACTACAGTGTCAGGGCACATCACACACACATAGCCAAACACCCATCCCCATATCAAAGTCCCCACTGTTCAGTGGCAATGATGGTGTGTCCCCCCCTCGTCCCCTGCAATCAGTCCATCCCCTACACTCATCCTCAAATTGTGTCTCCTGTAGTCCCAGTCCATGCGCGACTCCCTCCACCACAAAAATCTCTTCCACAGTGCACATCCACCGCCCCCCCCCCTCGGGGGGTCCACCCCGCGCCACACTCTGGCAACTGTTCTTCCACTGGCCGACAACAACACCCCAACCAGACACCCATCCCCTCCTCGCACCGCATCCCGTGCCAGACTCCCCAAGCAGAGCATCCCACACGCCCCCGGTATCTCACATCCCACCACTCTCTGCAAACCCCTCCACACCTTGTCTCAGCATCCTTTCAACTCTCGGCAGGATCAGAACCCACGTGCATGGTCAACATCCATGCGGCCACACGCCCCCCAGCACGACCGCGGAACAGACACCGCCCCCCCCTCAACCCTGGGTGCTATAAAAAATCTGACCACATTCCTCCAGTTGAACTCTCCCCAGATCCCGGAGCCAGTGGACGCGCACCGTGCCCCACAAACACTACACCACTCTTCCTCTGCTATTCGCTCCCCCAATTCCCTTTCCCACCTTTCCCCGACACAAAGGAAGACTTTCCACATGACATCAAACCTTTATAAAGGACTGAGACCACTCCGCATTCCCTACCCTCATAAGCTCTCCGAAATACCTCACCAACCTTGTTATCAGCATCAGTCTTTATCTCTTTCTCACAATAATCCTTTATTTGCAGGTAGCGATATTGTTCATGTTCATCTAATCCAAATCTATCCCTCAACTTCTCAAAACTCAGCAGCTTACCCCGTTCAACCATTGTACACATTGCTGTGATCCCTTTTTTTGCCCATTGTTTAAACCCTTTGTCATTTATCCCAGGCATAAACCTATCGTCAAATGCAAACCAGCTCAAATTCTTTACCTCTTTCTCTAGTTCATACCCCTCAACAACGGTATTCCATATTTCAATTGTATTTTTGGTTATTACATTCAATTGGTTACCTATTTTTCCCAGTAGGCCTTTATATGCTATCAAGTTTCGTACTTCAACGCCCGCCTGCTCTATTTCTATACTTTTCCATCTTGAAAGATAATCATTGTTACACCAACATATCAAGGGTCTGATTTGTGCGGCATAGAAGTACTCCTCGAGGTTCGGCAGAGCCAGTCCTCCCTCACCTTTGGGGAGCTGCAGAGTTTTGTATCTGGTCCTAGGTTTCTTTCCTCCCCACACAAACCTTGATATCCACCTATCCCATTCAGTAAACTGCTTCGGAGGAATCTTTACTGGCAGAGACTGAAATAAGTATAAGAGTCTCGGTAAGACACTTATCTTAATTATTTCTATCCTTGAGCTGAAGTAAAAAAAAATAGCAGACCATCTCTCCAAGTCTCTCCGAATTTCTTGATTTATTTTAGTGTAATTTGCATCATATAGCTTGTCTATTCCTTTTGTAACATTTACTCCCAAGTACTTTATTGATTTGGCATTCCAATTGAGTTTATATGTATCCTTTATCTCTTGGGCCGGGGAGTGGTTTATTGACAAGATCTGTGTTTTTGTAACATTGATTTTGTAACCCGAATATTTTCCATAATTCTCCAGTAGCCTAATGAGTTTTGGGAAACTTTTGTTGGGTTGCTTTAAAAAAATCAATATGTCATCCGCAAATAATCCTATCTTATGTTCCTCCCTTCCTATTTTCACCCCTTTAATTTCTTCCTCCTGCCTGATCATTTGGGCTAGCGGTTCGATAAATAACGCGAATAGACTCGGAGAGAGGCCGCACCCCTGTCTTGTCCCCCTTTCCAGAGTGAAACTTTTTGTCAAACTACCATTTATTCTAATCCTTGCCATAGGCTCCTGATATAACGACTTAATGCAATTCACAGAATCCTTATTAAAACCAAATTTTTCCAATACCTTGTATAGAAATACCCAACTCACACTATCGAAAGCCTTTTCGGCATCCATGCTTACCAAAACTGCACTTTCCCCCTTGCTCTGTATATTTTCTATAACATGTCAACTCCTTATTATGTTATCTTGTGTTTGTCTTTCTTTAACAAAACCAGTCTAGTCCTCGTCAATCAAATCCTGCATAAATGTCTCCAATCTTTTAGCTATAATTGAGGTGCAAAGTTTATAATCCACATTTAAAAGCGATATGGGTCTGTAGTTACAGCAATATTCTTTGTCTTTCCCTACCTTTGGAATAATGGAAATAATGGCTTCCTTCCATGAGGGAGGGATCTTGCCTGATCTGAGACTATAATTAAATGAGTCCTGGAGTAGTGGGATTAACTCTTCCTTGAATGTTTTATAGAAGGAAGCTCCCATTCCATCAGCTCCTGGTGACTTTCCTGATTTTGCCCGACTAATTGCCTCTTTAATCTCTTCTACTGTAATCTCTGAAGTCAATATTGCATTCTGTTTTGTGCCTATTGTCGGCAAATCCAAGTTGTCTAGAATCTCTGTCAGGTGTTCTTCACCTACAGAAGTAGGTTGTGAATATAAGTTATAGTAATATTTCTCAAATACCTTTTCTATTTCTTCTGGTTCATGCAGAGTTTTATTAGTCGCAACGTCCCTTATTTTATGTATATTAGTTATTGCTTGTTGTTTCCTAATGCGTCTAGCCATGACTTTAGTGGCTTTAGATCCTCCCTCATAGTAAGTCTGTTTTGTAAACCTTGCTTTCCTTTCCACCTCTTCCAACAATATATCATCTATTTTTTCCCTAACTTCTTTAATCTGATTCAGTATGTCTGAATCTTTTGATTGCTTGTGTTGCTGTTCCAGTTCCTTTAATTTTTCAATTTGTTTCTGATATGTTTCTAGTCTGACCTTCTTTAAAAATGCTGTGTGAGAAATCAGCCTCCCTCTAATCACTGCCTTCAGGGCATCCCATAAGATTGCCGGATCAACTTCCCCATTGTCATTTTCCTCCCGGTATCTAATTATTTCCCCTTTTATTTCTTTAACAAATCTCTCATTGTTCAGTATGCCTTCGTTGAGTCTCCATACTGTATTTTTCCTCTTGTCATTCAAATGAATTTTTAAATAAATTGCACTGTGATCTGACACATCGGCCACTCCTATTTTACATTCCCTCACTTTGTGTATATCTCCTTTACTCATTAAGAAATAATCAATTCTGGAGTACATGGCATGTGGCGCTGAATAGTAGGTATAATCCCGGTCAAGTGGGTGGAGTTCTCGCCATACATCCTGTATATCCATTTCTGGCATCATTGTATTCATATACCTATTAATTTGTTTTTTGTTTGTCCTCATACTTGTAGTGTTTAACCCATAATTCAGTACCACATTAAAATCCCCACCACACACTAATGTCCCATCTGTTTCCAAATTTATAAGATCAAAAACTTTTTCATAAAATGCTTTTCCACTCTCTGGAGGAGCATACACATTGAGCAGTGTCACCAATTGGTTTTCTAATTTACCCTTTATCGTGATATATCTTCCTTTCTTGTCATTGATTTCTTTGATCAATTCAAAGTTTACTGTGTTAGAGATCAGTATCATCACGCCCCTCTTGTGATTATGCCCAAAGGAACTGGAGAATGAGTTCCTGTAGCCCAACTTTTTAAACTTTACATGTTCCTCCTGTGATAGGTGAGTTTCTTGAAGAAAGATAACCTGCATTTTCTCTCTCCTAAATTTAGATAAAGTTTTATTTCTTTTTTTGATATTGTTTAAGCCGTTAATATTCAGTGACACCACCATTATATCATTATGTTGCATTGTTTATATCCCTTGGAATAGTGCCTAGTCCCTCCACTGTAAAGTTGTTAACCAACGTTTTCTCATGAACAAAGTATGAACGAACACAAAAACTGAACTCCCCAGCAAAAAAGGACCTCACTCCCCATGGGCCCTGTCTCCCTGTTGGTGGGAGTGGGGGGTAACTTTTTCTCAACAGAAGGCCCCCCCTAGTGGTTTGGGGTGTACCTAAGATAGGCCTTCCCATACCACTAGATAAGTCCAACAGTCACTAACTTAATAGCTCTCTCCGTCGATTCACATGTAAACATAAACATTAGAGAAGTCTCATTTGTAAGGGGGGGGGGGGGGGTGACCCCAAAATTCCCCATTTCAAGTCTTCCTTAGTGGTACCCTTCTTGTTGTAGCCTAACAAAAATAAAAAAACCTCCAGTTTACCCATCAAAACAAACAACCAAACAAAACAAGAAATACAAAAAACAAAGGAAGATGGGGCACTTATTATCTATAGCCTACAATTTTTCTGGCTCTATTTGCTTACCCAGCCAAAGTGAAGTCTTTAACTTAAAAACAGGAGGCATTTAGTCTGGGTTACCCAGGAACCCCCGCCCCCCCATTCTCCGTCTTCATTGTCTCCTCATCTTCGAAATTCTTGCAGCTTTGTTCTCGCTCGGTTCGCTGCGTCATGACCAGCATCCTTGGTTGCACCGGGCCCTTGCTTTATCACCTGCCTCTCTCCGACGCGTTGCCATGGTGAAGCTCTCTGGATCCGTTCCGCCAGTGAGGGTTCGTTGACATGCTGCTCACCCATCTCGAGCCCCCTTTCCCGCATGTCCCCCACCCCTGTCCTTCACAGCAGACCAGGTGAGAAAGGAGCTCAGGAAGATAAAGGCGAGGAAAGCAGCTGGACCGGACGGTATCAGCTCCAGGCTCCTTAAGTCATGTGCAGATGAACTGTCTGGAGTTATGGAGCATGTCTTCAACCTGAGCCTTGAGCTGAGAGTGGTACCACAGATTTGGAAGACCTCGTGTGTGGTACCGGTGCCCAAAACATCGCACCCGAAAGACCTCAGCAGCTACAGACCGGTGGCTCTAACATCCCACCTGATGAAGACACTGCAGAGACTGATACTGGGACATCTCCGCTCTGAGGTGGGCCCCTCCATGGACCCACTACAGTTTGCCTACCGTCCTAATGTTGGAGTGGAGGACGCCGTTATCTTCCTGCTACACCGAGCTCTCTCTCACCTGGAAGAGCCCGGCAGCACTGTGAGAATCACCTTCTTTGATTTCTCCAGTGCGTTCAACACCATCCAGCCGGTGATTCTGAGGGACAAACTGGAGAGGATGGGTGTGGACCACCAGCTGTCCACATGGATCCTGGACTATCTCACAGACCGACCACAGTTTGTGAAAAACAGGAACTGTGTGTCTGACCTGCTCACCAGTAGCACGGGTGCCCCCCAGGGGACTGTTCTGACCCCCTTTCTTTTCACCCTCTACACAGCAGACTTCAGACACAACACAGACGGCTGTGTACTGCAGAAGTTCTCAGACGACTCTGCGATTGTTGGCCTCATCAGAGGTGACGACGATGCAGAGTACAGAGGACTGACGGGGAACTTTGTGGAATGGTGTCAACGAAACCACCTCCTGATCAACGCTGGGAAGACCAAGGAGATGGTGGTGGATTTCCGTAGACGTCGTTCTGCCCCCCCCTCACCAGTGAACATCCAGGGAATGGACATTGAGCAAGTGGACTCTTATAAGTACCTGGGTGTTCACCTCAACACCAAATTGGACTGGACTAACCACACCGACGCACTCTACAGGAAGGGACAGAGCAGGCTCTACCTTCTGAGGAGACTGAGGTCTTTTGGAGTGAAAGGGGCACTCCTGAAGACCTTCTATGACTCTGTAGTGGCATCAGCCATCCTGTACGGAGTGGTCTGCTGGAACAGTGGCATCACAGAGAGGGACAGGAAGAAGCTGGATAAGATCATCAGGAAGTCCAGCTCTGTCCTGGGCTGCCCTCTGGACTCAGTGGGGGAGGTGGGTGACAGGAGAGTTCTGGCTAAACTGTCATCCATGCTGGACAATGAGTCCCACCCCCTGCATGGTGATCTGACAGGACTGAGGAGCAGCTTCAGTGACAGACTGCTTCACCCTCGATGTGTGAAGGAAAGATACAGAAGGTCTTTCCTTCCTGCTGCTGTTAGACTCCACAATGAACAATCTTAATACGTGCAATAGTATTACACCATAAGTGTAAAAACATTTTTTACAATTCAACCCGTGCAATATTAAAACTCAATATGTGCAATATTTTTACCTGATCATGTTCCACTATTTATCTTTTATAGCTACCCTTTTGCTCTTGCTATTTTTCTTTTATTCTGCATCTTTCTGTAAGCTGTTGTGAACTGCAATTTCCCCATTGCGGGACTAATAAAGGTTTTCTTATTCTTATTCTTATTCTTATTCTGTGTCTTCAGCGTTGTTGTAGATCTTGGGCTCGTCTGACCAGTGAATCCTTATCCTACTCAGAGGTGTCTGGAAGCGTATCTTTTTGTCTTTCAGAATCTTTTTCATTTCGGAGTAGGATTTACGTTTTTTCAACACCTCGGTGGGGTAGTCGTGGTCGAAAAATATCTGCCTCCCCTTGACTATTATTTTCTCTTTCCAGGCTTTAGCAAGAATGCTCTCTTTAGTCTCATATTTAAGAAAATTGACCACAATAGACCTCGGGGATGCTCCTGGTGGCGGTTTCTTACCGAGACTTCTGTGCGCGTGTTGAATATGAAGTTCAGTTCCAACCGGTAACGCGAGTTCTCGGCTGAGTAGTCCCTCCACCAGCTCTGTCACAGACTCATTGTCCCGTTCAGCCACATTGTAAATCCTCAAATTACAACGTCTTCCGTGTCCCTCCACTTCGGTCAACTTCTCTTGAAGTTTTGTCTGCTGTTTCAATAGAGTGAGGATGGCTTCCTTCGCCTCGATGTTCCACTCCTCCAACTCCGCCAATCGTTCCTGTGCCTCAGTGATGTCCTTCCGCTGCTCTTGTATTTCCGCGACATTTTGTGCCAATTTTCGGTTAGTTTCATCCTTAAAGCCGGCAAACTCTCGCCTCACCTCTTCTTTAAATTCGTCTTTGAATGTTGTGAGATCTTGTTTCATCTCCCTTTTTAGGTTGCGTATCTCTCTCGTAATATTAGCGAGTCCCTCGAGTAACGTGTGTGCCTGTGTGTAGTCGTCATTTTCCCCGCTTGCCGCCTCGTCTTCAAACTCGTGTTCTTCTTGGCCTTTGGACATTGTTTTTTTCCTCAAACTTCTCTGTCCTCGTCCCCCACTCATTATTTATCAGTTTGGAATTCGTATTCTCGATATTTTCGTAGTTTGGGGGAAAATATTGTCTAATCGACTCAGGAGCTCTGCTCTATGCTGCCATCTTGCTCCGCGCCGCCCCCGGAAGTCCAGTTGTGTCCATTATTAACAGCAGTCTGTCCTCTGGTGTTGTTCCCCTTAGTTTTAAACATGCAGTGGTACAACACCTGCTCTGCTCCGCTGTCATATGGGGTTCCACAGGGTTCAGTATTAGGGCCCCTGCTTTTTTCATTGTATCTACTGCCTCTGGGTTCCATCTTAAGAAAGCATGGTATCTCCTTTCACTGTTATGCTGACGATAGTCAGATATATGTGCCACTAAAGAAGAAGGATGCCTTCTCACTCAAACCACTCCTGTTGTGTCTTGAAGACATTAAAACCTGGATTGTCTTGAACTGTTTAAATGTTAATGAAAATGAAACAGAAGTGATGGTGTTTGGTCCCAGTGGCTTTTGTGAACCCCTCCCTGTTGATTTGGGCCCCTTGTCATCTTATGTAAAGCCAGCAGTTTCAAACTTGGGTTTTAAGATGGACAGTGATTTTAAAGTGGATCAACAAATTTGTGCAGTGGTTAAGTCCAGCTTTTTGCACCTTAGGAGGCTGGTAAAGGTGAAGCCCTTTCTGACTCATCAGCACTTTGAGACAGTAATCCATGCCTTCATCACATCTCAGCTGGATTACTGTAACCCTCTTCATTTTGGGCTCAGCCAGTCGTCCCTCGTACGTCTCCAGTTGGTCCAGAATGCTGCTGCTGGTCTCTTAACTGGAGGACGTAAGAGGGAGCACATAACTCCCATTCTGGCCTCCCTCCACTGGCTGCCTGTGCATTTTAGAGTTCATTTGAAGATTCTTTTATTTGCCTTTAAATCTTTAAATGGTCTGGCTCCACCTTACCTCTCTGAGCTTCTCCATCCTTACACTTCTGCTGGGTGTCTCAGGTCAGCTGATCAGCTGCTCCTAGAGGTACTGAGGTCTAAACTCAGAGGGGACAGAGCTTTTTCTGTTGCTGCTCCCAAACTATAGAACCATCTACCACTGCACATCAGTCAAGACCCCTCACTGTCGATTTTTAAAACTTGTCTTAAAACCCATTTTTATTCCTTGGCTTTCAACCCAGCATGAGACCCTGCTCTAGTTTAGTGTTTTTATTGTTTTTAATTGTTTGTCTTATGTCTTCTGTTCTTATTCTTACCTATGTACAGCACTTTGTTTCAGCTGTGGTTGTTTTTAAAGTGCTCTATACATAAAGTTGAGTTGAGTTGATTCAGTTGGTGATTAAACATATCAGATCTACAACAGTAACAGACAGTGAACTGACCTCAGAGTCTCCAGTCTACAGTCTGGACTCTCCAGAAAACCACACAGATGCTTCACTCCTGAATCCTTCAGGTTGTTGTTACTCAGGTCCAGATGTTTCAGATGGGAGGGGTTGGACTTCAGAGCTGGTCCCAGAGAATCACAGTTGATCTCTGACAAACTGCAGCTCCTCAACCTGAATAAAGAATAAAAGATGAAATGATTGATGATCAATCAGATGTGTTGAGGTCTGAAATGTGTCCTGATCAATCAGCTGTTCTCTAAAATGAGTAGAGTGACTTTGTCATTGTGTTATTGTGGATCTTCATCATGTCAGCCTTCTACAGACATCATCCAAACGTCAGCACAACATTCAGACAACTATCCATGTCAACACACATCAATAAGACGCTGTCCCAGGACCCCTGATCCACTGAACCACAGACTCCAGCTCCTGCCAGGATTGACCTGGTGAACACCAGATGACTGGTGGACCAAACCTTTATCCTGATGGATTTCTACAGCTCCCGTGGCCTGGATTTCCTCTGTGTGACAGAGACTTGGATGGGTGCCAGTGACTGCAGCGCTCTGGTTGAACTTTTAGCGACAGGTTGTTCTTATTTCAACTCCCCACAGACATGGGGTCGTGGTGGAGGAACAGCTACTGTTTACATCAATGCTTTTAAATGGAAGCAGCGTTCTGTCTCCAGCTTTGAAGCCACCTTATTTGAGGTGGGTCGCTCTGACCCGGTGCTGTACGCTGTCATTTACCGACCCCCCAAATACATTAATGACTTCATTAATGACTTTTCTGATCTTCTGGCTGAAATGATGCCTAAGTATGATGGTGTCCGTTTTATTGGAGATTTTAATATTCATGTGTGTTGTCCTGATAAGCCGTTGGTGAAGGACTTTTTAAACATTATTGACTCTTTTAATTTGGTGCAGTGTGTGTGTGGTCCCACAGTAGACCTTGTTCTCTCTCACGGTCTTTCTGCAGGTTTCTTTCCAGATCCTGAAGGACTGTTGGAGCCATTACCAGAACACTGTTAAAGAGGCCAAAAGGGAACACTTGGTAAAACTGATGGAGTCCAACCATCACAACCCAGGTGTGTTATTTAAAACCATTGACACTGTTCTTAATGCCCCACAGCCTGTTTGCACTGAGACATCCCCTGAAATGTTCAATAGCTTCCTGAACTTTTTTATTGATAAGGTTGCTACTGTGAGGTCTCTCATCTCAGCTCCTACATCTGACCCTTCTGACCCTGTTCCTTGCTCTGCTGTGTTTGAGAAGTTTGATTTGGTGTCTCTGTTGTTTTTAGAAGATGTGGTTGCCCATATTAAGCCATCAGGATCTCCCTGTGACGCTGTCCCTCCTGACTTTTTAAAGAGGTCTTTCCAAGTATAGGGCAGTCAGTTGTGTCCATTATTAACAGCAGTCTGTCCTCTGGTGTTGTTCCCCTTAGTTTTAAACATGCAGTGGTGCAACCCCTGATCTGCTCCGCTGTCATATGGGGTTCCACAGCATTCAGTTTTAGGGCCCCTGCTTTTTTCATTGTATCTACTGCCTCTGGGTTCCATCTTTAGAAAGCATGGTATCTCCTTTCACTGTTATGCTGACGATAGTCAGATATATGTGTCACTAAAGAAGAAGGATGCCTTCTCACTCAAACCACTCCTGTTGTGTCTTGAAGACATTAAAACCTGGATGGTCTTGAACTTTTTAAATGTTAATGAAAATAAAACAGAAGTGATGGTGTTTGGTCCCAGTGGCTTTTGGGAACCCCTCCCTGTTGATTTGGGCCCCTTGTCATCTTATGTAAAGCCAGCAGTCTCAAACTTGGGTTTTAAGATGGACAGTGATTTTAAAGTGGATCAACAAATTGGTGCAGTGGTTAAGTCCAGCTGTTTTCACCTTAGGAGGCTGGTAAAGGTGAATCCCTTTCTGACTCATCAGCACTTTGAGACAGTAATCCATGCCTTCATCACATCTCAGCTGGATTACTGTAACCCTCTTTATTTTGGGCTCAGCCAGTCGTCCCTCGTACGTCTCCAGTTGGTCCAGAATGCTGCTGCTGGTCTCTTAACTGGAGGACGTAAGAGGGAGCACATAACTCCCATTCTGGCCTCCCTCCACTGGCTGCCTGTGCATTTTAGAGTTCATTTGAAGATTCTTTTATTTGCCTTTAAATCTTTAAATGGTCTGGCTCCACCTTACCTCTCTGAGCTTCTCCATCCTTACACTTCTGCTGGGTGTCTCAGGTCAGCTGATCAGCTGCTCCTAGAGGTACTGAGGTCTAAGCTCAGAGGGGACAGAGCTTTTTCTGTTGCTGCTCCCAAACTATAGAACCATCTACCACTGCACATCAGACAAGACCCCTCACTGTCCATTTTTAAAACTTGTCTTAAAACCCATTTTTATTCCTTGGCTTTCAACCCAGCATGAGACCCTGCTCTAGTTTAGTGCTTTTAGTGTTTTTATTGTTTTTAATTGTTTGTCTTATGTCTTCTGTTCATATTCTTACCTATGTACAGCACTTTGTTTCAGCTGTGGTTGTTTTTAAAGTGCTCTATAAATAAAGTTGAGTTGAGTTGATTCAGTTGGTGATTAAACATATCAGATCTACAACAGTAACAGACAGTGAACTGACCTCAGAGTCTCCAGTCTACAGTCTGGACTCTCCAGAAAACCACACAGCTGCTTCACTCCTGAATCCTTCAGGTTGTTGTTGAAGCTCAGGTCCAGAAGTTTCAGATGGGAGGGGTTGGACTTCAGAGCTGGTCCCAGAGAATCACAGCTGATCTCTGACAAACTGCAGCCACCCAATCTGAATAAAGAATAAAAGATGAAATGATTGATGATCAATCAGATGTGTTGATGTCTGAAATGTGTCCTGATCAATCAGCTGTTCTCTAAAATGAGTAGAGTGACTTTGTCCTTGTGTTATTGTGGATCTTCATCATGTCAGCCTTCTACAGACATCATCCAAACGTCAGCACAACATTCAGACAACTATTCATGTCAACACACATCAATAAGACGCTGTCCCAGGACCCCTGATCCACTGAACCACAGACTCCAGCTCCTGCCAGGATTAGCCTGGTGAACACCAGATGACTGGTGAACCAAACCTTTATCCTGATGGATTTCTACAGCTCCCGTGGCCTGGATTTCCTCTGTGTGACAGAGACTTGGATGGGTGCCGGTGACTGCAGCGCTCTGGTTGAACTTTTAGCGACAGCTTGTTCTTATGTCAACTCCCCACAGACATGGGGTCGTGGTGTAGGAACAGCTACTGTTTACATCAATGCTTTTAAATGGAAGCAGCGTTCTGTCTCATCTTCAATCTCCAGCTTTGAAGCCACCTTATTTGAGGTGGGTCGCTCTGACCCGGTGCTGTACGCTGTCATTTACCGACCCCCCAAATACAATAAGGACTTCATTAATGACTTTTCTGATATTCTGGCTGAAATGATGCCTAAGTATGATGGTGTCCTTTTTATTGGAGATTTTAATATTCATGTGTGTTGTCCTGATAAACCGTTGGTGAAGGACTTTTTAAACATTATTGACTCTTTTAATTTGGTGCAGTGTGTGTCTGGTCCCACATTAGACCTTGTTCTCTCTCACGGTCTTTCTGCAGGTTTCTTTCCAGATCCTGAAGGACTGTTGGAGCCATTACCAGAAAACTGTTAAAGAGGCCAAAAGGGAACACTTGGTAAAACTGATGGAGTCCAACCATCACAACCCAGGTGTGTTATCTAAAACCATTGACACTGTTCTTAATGCCCCACAGCCTGTTTGCACTGAGACATCCCCTGAAATGTTCAATAGCTTCCTGAACTTTTTAACTGATAAGGTTGCTACTGTGAGGTCTCTCATCTCAGCTCCTACATCTGACCCTTCTGACCCTGTTCCTTGCTCTGCTGTGTTTAAGAAGTTTGAGTCGGTGTCTCTGTTGTTTTTAGAAGATGTGGGTGCCCATATTAAGCCATCAGGATCTCCCTGTGACGCTGTCCCTCCTGACTTTTTAAAGAGGTCTTTCCAAGTATAGGGCAGTCAGTTGTGTCCATTATTAACAGCAGTCTGTCCTCTGGTGTTGTTCCCCTTAGTTTTAAACATGCAGTGGTGCAACCCCTGATTAAGAAACCTGGCCTCCATCTCAGTGTGCTGGTCAATTTCAGATCCATCTCCAAGCTGCCTTTTATCTCAAACATCTTTGAGAAAGTTGTTGAAGACATTAAAACCTGGATGGTCTTGAACTTTTTAAATGTTAATGAAAATAAAACAGAAGTGATGGTGTTTGGTCCCAGTGGCTTTTGTGAACCCCTCCCTGTTGATTTGGGCCCCTTGTCATCTTATGTAAAGCCAGCAGTCTCAAACTTGGGTTTTAAGATGGACAGTGATTGTAAAGTGGATCAACAAATTGGTGCAGTGGTTAAGTCCAGCTTTTTGCACCTTAGGAGGCTGGTAAAGGTGAAGCCCTTTCAGACTCATCAGCACTTTGAGACAGTAATCCATGCCTTCATCACATCTCAGCTGGATTACTGTAACCCTCTTTATTTTGGGCTCAGCCAGTCGTCCCTCGTACGTCTCCAGTTGGTCCAGAATGCTGCTGCTGGTCTCTTAAGTGGAGGACGTAAGAGGGAGCACATAACTCCCATTCTGGCCTCCCTCCACTGGCTGCCTGTGCATTTTACAGTTCATTTGAAGATTCTTTTATTTGCCTTTAAATCTTTAAATGGTCTGGCTCCACCTTACCTCTCTGAGCTTCTCCATCCTTACACTTCTGCTGGGTGTCTCAGGTCAGCTGATCAGCTGCTCCTAGAGGTACTGAGGTCTAAGCTCAGAGGGGACAGAGCTTTTTCTGTTGCTGCTCCCAAACTATAGAACCATCTACCACTGCACATCAGACAAGACCCCTCACTGTCCATTTTTAAAACTTGTCTTAAAACCCATTTTTATTCCTTGGCTTTCAACCCAGCATGAGACCCTGCTCTAGTTTAGTGCTTTTAGTGGTTTTATTGTTTTTAACTGTTTGTCTTATGTCTTCTGTTCTTATTCTTACCTATGTACAGCACTTTGTTTCAGCTGTGGTTGTTTTTAAAGTGCTCTATAAATAAAGTTGAGTTGAGTTGATTCAGTTGGTGATTAAACATATCAGATCTACAACAGTAACAGAGAGTGAACTGACCTCAGAGTCTCCAGTCTACAGTCTGGACTCTTCAGAAAACCACACAGATGCTTCACTCCTGAATCCTTCAGGTTTTTGTTGAAGCTCAGGTCCAGATGTTTCAGATGGGAGGGGCTGGACTTCAGAGCTGGTCCCAGAGAATCACAGCTGATCTCTGACAAACTGCAGCCCCCCAATCTGAATAAAGAATAAAAGATGAAATGATTGATGATCAATCAGATGTGTTGAGGTCTGAAATGTGTCCTGATCAATCAGCTGTTCTCTAAAATGAGTAGAGTGACTTTGTCCTTGTGTTATTGTGGATCTTCATCATGTCAGCCTTCTACAGACATCATCCAAACGTCAGCACAACATTCAGACAACTATTCATGTCAACACACATCAATAAGACGCTGTCCCAGGACCCCTGATCCACTGAACCACAGACTCCAGCTCCTGCCAGGATTGACCTGGTGAACACCAGATGACTGGTGAAGAAAACCTTTATCCTGATGGATTTCTACAGCTTCCGTGGCCTGGATTTCCTTTGTATGACAGAGACTTGGATGGGTGCCGGTGACTGCAGCGCTCTGGTTGAACTTTTAGTGACAGGTTGTTCTTATTTCAACTCCGCACAGACATGGGGTCGTGGTGGAGGAACAGCTACTGTTTACATCAATGCTTTTAAATGGAAGCAGCGTTCTGTCTCATCTTCAATCTCCAGCTTTGAAGCCACCTTATTTGAGGTGGGTCGCTCTGACCCGGTGCTGTACGCTGTCATTTACCGACCCCCCAAATACATTAATGACTTCATTAATGACTTTTCTGATCTTCTGGTTGAAATGATGCCTAAGTATGATGGTGTCCGTTTTATTGGAGATTTTAATATTCATGTGTGTTGTCCTGATAAGCCGTTGGTGAAGGACTTTTTAAACATTATTGACTCTTTTAATTTGGTGCAGTGTGTGTCTGGTCCCACATTAGACCTTGTTCTCTCTCACGGTCTTTCTGCAGGTTTCTTTCCAGATCCTGAAGGACTGTTGGAGCCATTACCAGAACACTGTTAAAGAGGCCAAAAGGGAACACTTGGTAAAACTGATGGAGTCCAACCATCACAACCCAGGTGTGTCATTTAAAACCATTGACACTGTTCTTAATGCCCCACAGCCTGTTTGCACTGAGACATCCCCTGAAATGTTCAATAGCTTCCTGAACTTTGTTATTGATAAGGTTGCTACTGTGAGGTCTCTCATCTCAGCTCCTACATCTGACCCTTCTGGCCCTGTTCCTTGCTCTGCTGTGTTTGAGAAGTTTGAGTCGGTGTCTCTGTTGTTTTTAGAAGATGTGGTTGCCCATATTAAGCCATCAGGATCTCCCTGTGACACTGTCCCTCCTCACTTTTTAAAGAGGTCTTTCCAAGTATAGGGCAGTCAGTTGTGTCCATTATTAACAGCAGTCTGTCCTCTGGTGTTGTTCCCCTTAGTTTTAAACATGCAGTGGTGCAACCCCTGATCTGCTCCGCTGTCATATGGGTTTCCACAGGGTTCAGTTTTAGGGCCCCTGCTTTTTTCATTGTATCTACTGCCTCTGGGTTCCATCTTTAGAAAGCATGGTATCTCCTTTCACCGTTATGCTGACGATAGTCAGATATATGTGCCACTAAAGAAGAAGGATGCCTTCTCACTCAAACCACTCCTGTTGTGTCTTGAAGACAGTAAAACCTGGATGGTCTTGAACTTGTTAAATGTTAATGAAAATAAAACAGAAGTGATGATGTTTGGTCCCAGTGGCTTTTGTGAACCCCTCCCTGTTGATTTTGGCCCCTTGTCATCTTATATGAATAAGAAAAAATAAGAAAACCCTTTATTAGTCCCTCCATGGGGAAATTGCAGATGTAAAGCCAGCAGTCTCAAACTTGGGTTTTAAGATGGACAGTGATTTTAAAGTGGATCAACAAATTGGTGCAGTGGTTAAGTCCAGCTTTTTGCACTTTAGGAGGCTGGTAAAGGTGAAGCCCTTTCTGACTCATCAGCACTTTGAGACAGTAATCCATGCCTTCATCACATCTCAGTTGGATAACTGTAACCCTCTTTATTTTGGGCTCAGCCAGTCGTCCCTCGTACGTCTCCAGTTGGTCCAGAATGCTGCTGCTGGTCTCTTAAGTGGAGGACGTAAGAGGGAACACATAACTCCCATTCTGGCCTCCCTCCACTGGCTGCCTGTGCATTTTACAGTTCATTTGAAGATTCTTTTATTTGCCTTTAAATCTTTAAATGGTCTGGCTCCACCTTACCTCTCTGAGCTTCTCCATCCTTACACTTCTGCTGGGTGTCTCAGGTCAGCTGATCAGCTGCTCCTAGAGGTACTGAGGTCTAAGCTCAGAGGGGACAGAGCTTTTTCTGTTGCTGCTCCCAAACTATAGAACCATCTACCACTGCACATCAGACAAGACCCCTCACTGTCCATTTTTAAAACTTGTCTTAAAACCCATTTTTATTCCTTGGCTTTCAACCCAGCATGAGACCCTGCTCTAGTTTAGTGCTTTTAGTGTTTTTATTGTTTTTAATTGTTTGTCTTATGTCTTCTGTTCTTATTCTTACCTATTTACAGCACTTTGTTTCAGCCGTGGATGTTTTTAAAGTGCTCTATAAATAAAGTTGAGTTGAGTTGATTCAGTTGGTGATTAAACATATCAGATCTACAACAGTAACAGACAGTGATCTGACCTCAGAGTCTCCAGTCTACAGTCTGGACTCTCCAGAAAACCACACAGCTGCTTCACTCCTGAATCCTTCAGCTTGTTTTCACTCAGGTCCAGATGTTTCAGATGGGAGGGGTTGGACTTCAGAGCTGGTCCCAGAGAATCACAGCTGATCTCTGACAAACTGCAGCTCCTCAATCTGAATAAAGAATAAAAGATGAAATGATTGATGATCAATCAGATGTGTTGAGGTCTGAAATGTGTCCTGATCAATCAGCTGTTCTCTAAAATGAGTAGAGTGACTTTGTCCTTGTGTTACTGTGGATCTTGATCATGTCAGCCTTCTACAGACATCATCCAAACGTCAGCACAACATTCAGACAACTATTCATGTCAACACACATCAATAAGACGCTGTCCCAGGACCCCTGATCCACAGACTCCAGCTCCTGCCAGGATTGACCTGGTGAACACCAGATGACTGGTGAACAAAACCTTTATCCTGATGGATTTCTACAGCTCCCGTGGCCTGGATTTCCTCTGTGTGACAGAGACTTGGATGGGTGCCGGTGACTGCAGCGCTCTGGTTGAACTTTTAGCGCCAGGTTGTTCTTATTTCAACTCCCCACAGACATGGGGTCGTGGTGGAGGAACAGCTACTGTTTACATCAATGCTTTTAAATGGAAGCAGCGTTCTGTCTCATCTTCAATCTCCAGCTTTGAAGCCACCTTATTTGAGGTGGGTCGCTCTGACCCGGTGCTGTACGCTGTCATTTACCGACCCCCAAATACAATAAGGACTTCATTAATGACTTTTCTGATCTTCTGGCTGAAATGATACCCGAGTATGATGGTGTCCTTTTTATTGGAGATTTTAATCTTCATGTGTGTTGTCCTGATAAGGCATTGGTGAAGGACTTTTTAAACATTATTGACTCTTTTAATTTGGTGCAGTGTGTGTCTGGTCCCACATTAGACCTTGTTCTCTCTCACGGTCTTTCTGCAGGTTTCTTTCCAGATCCTGAAGGACTGTTGGAGCCATTACCAGAACACTGTTAAAGAGGCCAAAAGGGAACACTTGGTAAAACTGATGGAGTCCAACCATCACAACCCAGGTGTGTTATCTAAAACCATTGACACTGTTCTTAATGGCCCACAGCCTGTTTGCACTGAGACATCCCCTGAAATGTTCAATAGCTTCCTGAACTTTTTTATTGATAAGGTTGCTACTGTGAGGTCTCTCATCTCAGCTCCTACATCTGACCCTTCTGACCCTGTTCCTTGCTCTGCTGTGTTTGAGAAGTTTGAGTCGGTGTCTCTGTTGTTTTTAGAAGATGTGGGTGCCCATATTAAGCCATCAGGATCTCCCTGTGACGCTGTCCCTCCTGACTTTTTAAAGAGGTCTTTCCAAGTATAGGGCAGTCAGTTGTGTCCATTATTAACAGCAGTCTGTCCTCTGGTGTTGTTCCCCTTAGTTTTAAACGTGCAGTGGTTCAACCCCTGATTAAGAAACCTGGCCTCCATCTCAGTGTGCTGGTCAATTTCAGGCCCATCTCCAAGCTGAAGCCCTTTCTGACTCATCAGCACTTTGAGACAGTAATCCATGCCTTCATCACATCTCAGCTGGATTACTGTAACCCTCTTCATTTTGGGCTCAGGCAGTCGTCCCTCGTACGTCTCCAGTTGGTCCAGAATGCTGCTGCTGGTCTCTTAACTGGAGGACGTAAGAGGGAGCACATAACTCCCATTCTGGCCTCCCTCCACTGGCTGCCTGTGCATTTTAGAGTTCATTTGAAGATTCTTTTATTTGCCTTTAAATCTTTAAATGGTCTGGCTCCACCTTACCTCTCTGAGCTTCTCCATCCTTACACTTCTGCTGGGTGTCTCAGGTCAGCTGATCAGCTGCTCCTAGAGGTACTGGCACTTTTTCTGTTGCTGCTCCCAAACTATAGAACCATCTACCACTGCACATCAGACAAGACCCCTCACTGTCCATTTTTAAAACTTGTCTTAAAACCCATTTTTATTCCTTGGCTTTCAACCCAACATGAGACCCTGCTCTAGTTTAGTGCTTTTAGTGTTTTTATTGTTTTTCATTGTTTGTCTTATGTCTTCTGTTCTTATTCTTACCTATGTACAGCACTTTGTTTCAGCTGTGGTTGTTTTTTAAAGTGCTCTATAAATAAAGTTGAGTTGAGCTGATTCAGTTGGTGATTAAACATATCAGATCTACAACAGTAACAGACAGTGAACTCACATCAGAGTCTCCAGTCTACACTCTGGACTCTCCAGAAAACCACACAGCTGCTTCACTCCTGAATCCTTCAGGTCTTTGTTTCTACTCAGGTCCAGGTGTTTCAGATGGGAGGGGTTGGACTTCAGAGCTGGTCCCAGAGAATCACAGCTGATCTCTGAGAAACTGCAGCCCTCCAACCTGAATAAAGAATAAAAGATGAAATGATTGATGATCAGTCAGATTATCAGATGAAAGAAATCTGAGTTCAGAGGATCTTCTGGATCCAGATGTGACTCTTCAGCTCTAATCAGAAACATTCATTGACTTTAACAGTGGACATTTTCTACAGTTTCTGATACAAACACTCGTCTTGAACTAAAGGACAATTACAGATTTATGGAGGAAAGTTCTTGATGAACATGAATTAGATTCAGTCAGAACAGACAGTGAACTGACCCCAGAGTCTCCAGTCTACAGTCTGGACTCTCCAGAAAACCACACAGCTGCTTCAGTCCTGAATCCTTCAGGTTGTTTCCACTCAGGTCCAGATGTTTCAGATGGGAGGGGTTGGACTTCAGAGCTGAGACCAGAGAATCACAGCTGATCTCTGACAAACTGCAGCTCTCCAACCTGAATAAAGAATAAAAGATGAAATGATTGATGATCAATCAGATGTGCTGAGGTCTGAAATGTGTCCTGATCAATCAGCTGTTCTCTAAAATGAGTAGAGTGACTTTGTCCTTGTTGTAGTGCCTTTCAGTAAGTCACTTCGGACGCCTCAGGGGTTTCAATAAAGTGTTCGTTTATTCCAACGTCACTAAAACAAAGTACTGCTAAATAAACTGATAAATAAACTCGCAAATAAAACGGACTAGATCGACAACTAGACTCAAAATAAAATGACGACTAGTACCTAGAAACTAGACTAGATTGAAAACCATGTGCCTGCTGGCGTCCATACAATTCCAATGACCCTTTCTAAACTGTTCCAAACGAACACTCTTTGTCTACCTTTTGCGCCTCTAATTGGCACAGGTGAGTAAATTAACCCTTTCGGTGCAAAGGCCTTCAAAGCTCACAAGGTCATGTTTCGCCAGCAGGGGTCATTAAATCAACTTAATCATAAATGTCGTGAATGGCTCCTACACTTGTGTTATTGTGGATCTTCATCATGTCAGCCTTCTACAGACATCATCCAAACGTCAGCACAACAGTTAGACAACTATTCATGTCAACACACATCAAGATGGCCGCCAAGGTACAAACACACAGTTTGGCAGGTCCTGTGTTTTTTTTCAAAAAGTCATTTAAAGAGAGAAAAGACTGCAGATTATGCTATCAACATACTTGTCTATTGTCTGTGTAACTTTCTCTCTTCTATTGAGTTCAACATGTCCAATAGGAAGGGACAATCTAACCCTGTATCCAGCCAAAAAGAGTCAGCACCTGCTATTCACAAGAGTACTGAACTATGGCCATGTCAGGCCACCCCCAGGTAAACCAGAAAAGTCTGTTACAAATAGACTATTCCTGAGCATCTTAATCTCTTGCTTATTCTGGTCCTGGCTGGTGATGTTGAACTAAACCCTGGTCCTCAATCTGTAAACACAAATGTCCTGGATGCTTTGCAATCACAGCCAACTGGATTAAAACTGGGCCTACAGCTAGCTGGGCTGCATCCACACCAGTCTTGGCTACAACTGCAGCTAACTGGGCTACAACCATACCAGGATGGACTACAGCTACAGCTAACCAGGTCACCACCACTGCCAGCTGGGCTAACACCACTGCTAGCTGGACCGCCTACACTGCTAACTGGGCTAACACCATGTTCAGCAGAGGCACAATCAAATGATCACACTATGGGAACATCCGCTGGTGAGTGTTGTACAGTGGGGAAAATAAGTATTTGATACACCGCAGATTTTGCAAGTTTCCTCCCTTATAAAGAATGGAGAGGTCTGTAATTTTCATCATAGGTACACTTCAACAGTGAGAGACAGAATCTAAAATAAAAATCCAGAAAATCACATTGTATGATTTTTAAATAATTAATTTGCATTATATTGCATGAAATAAGTATTTGATACACTAGAAAAACAGAACTTAATATTTAGTACAGATCCAATTACAGAGATCAAACATTTCCTATAGTTCTTGACCAGGTTTGCACACACTGCAGCAGGGATTTTGGCCCACTCCTCCATACAGATCTCCTCCAGATCTTTCAGGTTTTGAGGCTGTAGCTGGGCAACACGGAGTTTCATCTCCCTCCAAAGATTTTCTATTGGGTTTAAGTCTAGAGACTGACTAGACCACTCCAGGACCTTGAAATGCTTCTTACGGAGCCACTCCTTAGTTGCCATGGCTGTGTGTTTCAGGTCATTGTCATGCTGGAAGACCCAGCCACGACCCATCTTCAATGCTCTTACTGAGAGAAGGAGGTTGTTGCCCAAATCTCGCAATACATGGCCCCATCCATCCTCTCCTCAATACGGTGCACTCGTCCTGGTCCCTTCTCAGAAAAGTACCCCCAAAGCATTATGTTTCTACCCTCATGCTTCACAGTTGGGATGGTGTTCTTGGGATTGTACTCATCCTTCTTTTTCCTCCAAACACGGCGAGTGGAGTTTATACCAAAAAGTTAACTTTTGGTCTCATCTGACCACATGACCTTCTCCCATGCCTCCTCGGGATCATCCAGATGGCCATTGGCAAACTTCAGACGGGCCTGGACATGTGCTGGCTTGAGCAGGAAGACCTTGCATGTGCTGCAGGATTTTAATCCATGGCAGCGTAGTGTGTTACTAATGGTAGCCATTCAGACTGTGGTCCCAGCTCTCTTCAAGTCATAGACCAGGTCCTCCTTTGTAGTTCTGGGCTGATCCCTTACCTTTCTCATGATCATTGACACTCCACAAGGCGAGATCTTGCATGGCGCCCCAGTCCGATGGAGACTGACAGTCATATTGAGTCCCTTCCATTTTCTAATAATTGCACCAACAGTTGTTGCCTTCTCACCAAGCTGCTTGCCTATTGTCCTGTAGCCTATCCCAGCCATGTGCAGGTCTACAATTTTGTCTCTGGTGTCCCTAGACAGCTCTATGGTCTTGGCCATGGTGGAGCGGTTGGAGTGTGATCAATTATGTGTGTGGACAGGTGTCTTTTATACAGATAACGAGTTCAAACTGGTGCAATTAATACAGGTAACGAGTGGAGGATAGGAGGGCTTCTTAAAGACCAACTAACAGGTCTGTGAGAGCCAGAATCCTTGCTGGTTGGTAGGGGATCAAATACTTATTTCATGCAATAAAATACAAATGAATTATTTAAAAATCATACAATGTGATTTTCTGGATTTTTATTTTAGATTCTGTCTCTCACAGTTGAAGTGTACCTATGATGAAAATTACAGACCTCTCCATTCTTTATAAGGGGGGAAACTTGCAAAATCGGCAGAGTATCAAATACTTATTTTCCCCACTGTATATCACCTCTTTCACCCACTTCTCAAGTAATAATAAACAGAACTAGAAATCCGGTGCTGAGAAGACACAGACCTACAACGATTTTTCATACTGTAAACCAGGCCAGAACAATTAGGGATCCACAAGCCAAACCAAAGAGGCTACTGGGTGGACATTTAAATATACGTAGTATGGCACCTAAAGGTGAAGAGCTGGAACATCTACTCTGCAAGTCCAACTTTGACTGTGATAGATTGAAGTGATTTACAATTGAGGTTGTCACATTGTCGATCATTACTACAAAAGCCGTTAGTTGCTGTGTTATGTTTTTGTAACACTTACAATAGTATATTCCTATTAAACAATGCACAATAGATATGAGGAATAAGAATAACTAGAAAATTCCTGCGGAAATTTTGACTGTGCCGATGATGCTGCCGTCCAGTTGAAAAGTGTGCGTGCTAAATCATTTTATAAGGAAAATCATCATACTATATCACATTATTAAACTCAGCAACCCGGCAACAAAGTGACTGGATGGGTGTGAGTTTGATGTCATGCAGGGTACAACAAACCAAAGTGGATGACGAGGATGCAGTAGGCCTGGGTGAGAGAGAGACACTGAGAAGGGTCGTCCTTTATGCCCTTCTACAAACTGAAGGGCAGGTACAGGCAGCAGACCCCTCCCAGCTCCACCTGAAAGCCAGCATCAAATAAGGAAGAGAGTGGGAGGGATCGTCACACCCCCACCTTTAAGAGGGCTGTCCTCACTAGGATCCCCAGACTTCAAACAACACAGTACAGCTACTAGATAGCTTCACAATACCCACATAATGTCATGTAACATACTTAATATAACTCTTATGAGTGTTCAGCAGCTCATTATATATTTAAAAACATCATATTATATTAAATTACTCCAACTATATATATACTGTCATTAATGTTGTTACAAGCCACAAACGTTTCCTACTTTATGTGGTGGAATAATATATTTTTCAGTTTGACACAGTTTTATTTAAAAATATCTTCCCTTTAAATTGTAAAACTTCAACAATATGTTTTAACTTCAGTGCCGGTTTGATGATACCCAGATAGCAAGCCTAGTCGGCCCGATTCTGGCTGAGTGCCGGCAGTGTCGGCAGAGGTCCGTGTCGGCTGAACCACAGCAAACACAGTCGGCCCGATCTTGGCTGAGCGCTGCCACTGTCGGCAGAGTTCCATACGACTGAGGCACTGTCCCCCGTTGAATGGGCCGACACTGACACGCAGTAGCTGGGCCGACTACTTTGTTTCTTTACTTGGCCCGATAGAGGTTTGATGGGCTACTGCCAGAGTTCAAAGCAAGTTCGGCAGACGGATCTCATACAGTGTGTGGCCCGATACTTGAAGAACGGACATTGATCAGTATCGCGGCAAAAATGAAATATGAAGCTGTAGGCGGACACTAAACGTATATGGCCCAATTCTGCAAAATGACTGTCGGCCCATTATGTGGAAGAGAGGTAGAGCAACGTTTATCAGCAGATCCAATATATGCGACTTCATCAGCTAATATGTTTTTTTCCCAGAACACACTCCATTAATTAATGTTAGGCGATGTCAAAGGCTTACAAATCGGGGGATTTATTTCTGTAGACAGTTGACGAACAACAAACAAAATAGCCTAGTAGCCTATATCAAAGCAATTATATTAGTCTACACCTGTCATTTTTTTCTGTAGCCTAACATCTGAAAGTAGCCTATCACACTCCATAAAACAGCCTAATCCATGTTCGCGGCAAAAAAACACTATTGTATGGTGGATGAGCATTATACAGGAGACGGCCCGATTCCATTAAGTGGCTATCGGCCCGTTACCTATGGAACGGCCACAGGCCGACTTTCAACGGCCCCACGGAGCCAAGGCGGCGCGAATCTGTCTCATTTCTCGGACACCGATCTGGTAAGTGACACCTCTGAGATTTTACTTGCTTAATCATGAATGTAATGAGTGTAAAGGGTCATAGAAATAGCCTAAACATTCAACGAGGGCCTTTTAAAATATATGCATATTACTTACAAGACGTCTGATTTATGATGTAAATAGGATTCTCCCCGCAATTAAAGTTAATAAGGGCCATCTAGGTTAGTAGCATAGGCTACATAGATCATGCTCTGCCCATTAAATGCATAGTAAAATATTAAATGCCCGCATAGTCTACGCAAAATCGAAATATCGTGATATGTAGTGCTAACGTTGTTTAAAGTTAGTAAACTTAGCTAATAGCCTATTTGACAGCTGCCGGTATTAAGATTTAGGCCCCTTGAGCTAACGTTAGCATTTCAGAATTGGTTCATTCAGCTCATTCATTCATTGACGCACATTTTCAATTATCGTGGGTAACGTTAATGATCATCTTTTGGATTTTGCTTAACTCTTCAAATCGAATCTCTTTTATCTGTGCTAAATCAGCCATCCTTACACCAGAAGACTTTGACAAGATTTGGGAAAGAGTCTGTAGTATTTTGAATAACATTAAAGCTTGAATGTGGGGAATTAATTAAAAGACTCCATTTTCAAGAGTCTTTCCCAAATATTGTCAAAGTCTTCTGATATGGGTAGCATTACTCGACAATTATGCGCACTGCTGCTCTATCATAATTCCACTGCGTTAGAACCATTGAGAGTGAGGAGTCACGTGCCGATTTGGGTTGATTTGGGCGGGGTCTGAGCCGGTCGGCCATGATGGTAGGAGACTCTATCGGTTGCCAGGGGCAACGCCTTCAGAACTTAGCAGAGGCACGACTGAACATTCCAGAGCTCTTTAATTTTTGTGCGTTTATTATTTCGGCGGGACAGATCTACGAATACAAGAAAAGTAATAAAGTAAAGCAATGGAGAAAGTTAAGGCGAAAGAAGCTTACACCTACCGCAAAACAGCGGTAGGTGCGGTCGTGTTCGTGCGTTGTGTTTATTAAGACCAACAGAGACCGAACCACTGTTTTCGTTGATTTATTCGCCGTACCTGGCAGGACAGTCTCGTGAAACTTCCAAATAACTTGCTCTCACACTGTAGCGCAGGGAGACAGCGCAGGAAAAGTTGTCATAAAACATTTACTCAATACACGTCTACAGCTTCTACCAACGGACCTGAATCAAATAACTTTACATTTAAACTTTTAAGTTATATTTTTATTATTGAATTCATAATTTACACAATTTAGTGGACTGGATGGTCCTTGAATATGTTTATTATCGTTAATAAACAACGTTAGGTGTGCTGGTTGCTGTTTAAAGTTCTTACCATAAATGACATTATGATCTGAAAAAGACAGGTACATTTATATTTATTACAAGATGATTCTCTTTCAGTAACCAGTTAAAGTCATGGCTACCCTTGATCGCCCTTCCATGCCTGCTAAACATAGCAGGAAATGTAAGTATCATCTTGGCTTAATATTTGACTGGTATTAGTGTCTTTAAAGGACAAACATGTATTTAAAGTACTGGTATTATTTTTTTTCCATTTAACCCTTCAAATGTGACATAATAGTTTCATTAACTTATAGTTTTTTCCCTTCCATAGATACAGTGTGGATAATTGGTGACAGCCATATCCGGCGTGGGGCCCAGAGAGCTGCCACCACCACAGGAAGCAACCTTTGCCTGCCGGAAGTCCACATTTCCTGGTTTGGCTGGGGTGGACTACGGTGGAGCGGTCTTCTCCCCTTTTTTAACCACTCACTGCGAGGAAGAGCAGCTCCTGACCTCCTCGTGGTTCACTGTGGTGGGAACGACCTGGGGGCAGTCAGCAGTGTGAAACTGGTCGGACATATGAAGGAAGACCTCCAAGAACTTCATGGCCGACACCCTGGGATGAAAATCCTTATCTCAGCGCTGACACAAAGGTGCCGGTGGAAAGCAGTCTCCAATCCCAGGAAGATTGACAAAGCCAGGAAATTTGTCAACAGTGTCATGGCTGCATTTGTTTGTAGCATAAATGGTGCCATGATTGAGCACCCTCACATTAGGCATGACAGTCCAGGGTTATTTTTGGCAGATGGAGTTCATTTCACACCTAGGGGAAATGATATGTTTTTAAATACTTTAGCTATGTGCCTCAAAGACCACCTCCAAATGCAGTGACTTGACCTGAAATTACAGTTAGCAGTTACTGCTTTTGAATGTGGCCCTTGTGGCGCATTGTGTTTGCTTAGCATAAAGATAGCCTTGGCTGTCATGGCTAATGTTGAGTTTATAATTATAAGATTAATTAGATTGTTAAAACGATTGTTATAAATATCTGCAGCCATGACACTGTTACACTGTTAGTTTGTTCCTACTTGTAATCAATTTGTTATCAATTTGTAATCATTTTTTTTATTGTGTCTGTTATTATGTGTGTGTGTGTGTGTTCAAAGTGTGTTATCAATTTGTAATCAGTGTTTTTTAAATTATTATTGTCTGTCTTAATCATTTTTATCTTAATCATTGTTGCTGTTAATACAAGTTTTTTAATGAATTTCAGTTTATTGTCTTTATTGATGTTTGACCATTTCTGGGCCAATACAAGCCCAGCCGTCACTCAGCTACACCAGTTATGTAGTGTGTGGGCCAGTACAGGCCCGGGGGCCCAGCCGACACTCAGCCAACACTCGGCTACACCAGTTATGTAGTGTGTGGGCCAGTACAGGCCCGGGGGCCCAGCCGACACTCAGCCAACACTCAATCATATCAGTTTTACAGTGTGTGGGCCAGTACAGGCCCAGAGGCCCAGCCGACACTCAGCCGACACTCAGTTATATAGTGTGTGGGCCAGACCTGGGCCAACAGAATGCATGACAGTCATTTTACAGGGTGTGGTCCACACCTGGGCCAACAGAAACAATAAGAGTCATTTTACAGTGTGTGGGCCAGACCTGGGCCGACAGAAACAATAAGAGTCATTTTACAGTGTGTGGGCCAGACCTGGGCCGACAGAAACAATAAGAGTCATTTTACAGTGTGGGCCACATCTGGGCCAGAGCAAATTTTTTGTGTCATTTATCAGTGACTGGGCCATTGTTGGGCCGGAGGCCCAGCCAGAACTGGGCCGACACCCAGGCAACCCTGAGGCAAGGTAGTGGGCCAGAGGTGGGCCGATCAAATTTTGCTATCTGGGTAAGCTCCCGCTAGCAACGCGGCGAATTAGCCGACGGCTAACCCCACTAGCCTCCGCGTTAGCTCGCGGCTAACTCCCGCGGGTCCGCGGTTAAGTCCCGGTTAGCTCGCGGTTAAGTCCCGGTTAGATCGCGGTTAACTCGAGGCTAGCTCCGCTAGCTCGCTAACATACATGAACTATGCTGGAAGACTAGCCTAAGGCTAAAACATTGGGCGGCTAGTAGTTAACTTCTATTAACAGTTCAGCTATGTTGGGCACATGTTGGGCCCAACATAGGGCCCCCCCCCCCAAAAAAAAAATAACTCACGGGCTATATGAACTGAAATACAGCACTCAATCACCTTAACTACTACTAATAATAACACAGAAAAACATGCCTTGAGTCATGAAAATCCCTACATCAATATCCCTGTCAATATCCTATCAAGTCACTGATACTGTAGGTTTCTCCAAATTTACATACTAAACATGAAAACTTACCAAAACTTACCAATACCAAAAATAGTGATAGGATTTAACCATTTTGAATAAAATAATTAATGTGATGCATTACTTCCATCATTCATTCTTCTTGCTAAAACGAAATGAGAAACTAACTACCAGCAGACATGTAGCTTAGTTTGCCTAATGCCTAAAAAATAGCCTAGGCTGTGTGATAATGGGCTGCTTGTCTGCAAGCTATCTGTCTGATTATTTAGGCAAAACGTGGCAAACTCAGAATATAATAATTACCATATTTTCCGGACTATAAGGCGCACCTGAATATAAGCCGCACCAGCTAAATTTGGGGGAAAATACAGATTGTTCCATATATAAGCCGCACCCGACTATAAACCGCTGGTGTTTTAATGTTTAATTACCGTAAGGGTTTCTTCTACCACGGAGGGGAGTGTCGGGACAGAAATGACTGTTTGGAAACGCAAAGCGTCCCATTTATTTACTTTTGACAAACATAAATCTTTCGATCAATCAAACAAAAAATCAATCGATCAAACTTTAACATCTTTGACATTACAAACAGCATTCGTGCAGTGCACAAATAGGCTAATACAGGGATTCCCAAAGTGTGGTGCGCGCACCCCTGGGGGTGCGTGAACTGCCTCTAAGGGGGGCGCGAGATGAAAAATGCAATGGCGGAGAAGAAGCTATTCTTCTACGCACCGTGTATGCGCAACTAACAGAGCCAGCTGCGCTGCTCTTGAAAATCGTCAGATGGATCCTCATTTTTTATATCTGTTCCTGAGCCTATGCTCTTTGTTATTTATGTTGTGGGTCTTGTGTAACTTTATTACAATTTAGTTAAAATTACTGGCGTTCTAATTGTATTTCCATAACCGCTGTGTTATGATGACGTCGTTGTGTTAGCTCCACGGTCATTTACAGTTGCTGCAATTTTTGTTCAGTTCGGCTGAAAATATTATCCATATTTCCCCGAACTTCTCTGCTTTCTGCCTCTGAGCCTGTCACCATCCTCTTTGCTCTTAAAAGTGGAGCTTGTGCGTAACTTTGTTTCATTATTGTTATAAGAGTAGCGTGGCTCCTTTAAGGGGGTAGTACAGTGCACATGTGCGACCGTAACGTGTACGGGTGGTAGAGCGAGAGTAGAGCGAGTGCGCCGGTGAATGGAAGTAACAGCGAGACTGGTTAGCACAGCTATTAGGGAATTTAGCAATAAATGTACAGTTTATGTCATAGTTGTTGGTGAATAAAGGCTGTCGCTTCCTCAAGGACAGAAGCCCATACAGAAAAATCAAGGGAAAAAATATATTTACATATATGCAGCTGCATCCAACTTATGTTTAAATAGATGGCTACAATATATTGAATACATATATAGTACAAGTATGTATATATGCAAGTATATGTTGAACCCTGCACTGTAACATATATGTGGATATCTTATATGAAAGTCTATGCGCTGAATATATTCACTGAATAGATGCAAGTATATGTGGAACCCAGCACTGTAACATATATGTGGATATCTTATATGAAAGTCTATGTGCTGAATATATTCACTGAATAGACTTATTTGCATAGACATTGATGGGGGTGGGGGTTTACAGGGGGTGACAAAATGGTTGCTTGTACACTGTAAACCCGAACAGTACAAGTGTGTTAAAGAAAACGGGTTGTATTAACTCGAATTTTTAAAAAAGTTATTTTACCACAAATGTTCTAAGTTATTATAACTGATTTTTGAATTAATGTACATAGTGCTCAACCAATTTGATTCTTTTTTGTCATTGTACTCAAACAATTCGACCGTTATATGTGACGTCACGTACGTGCGTACGTGCTTCTTCAGCCCGCGCAAGCCGACGGTGCGTACGTGCTTCTTCAGCAGCAGCAAACACGAGCAGACTATAGTGCAAGAGAAAAGTCCGACATAACGGTAAGTTCCTTGAGTAATTAAGGCTTTATTTAACTATAGAAGTTAGATTTTTTTTGTTTTGTTTTTAAAAAAAACAGTTACAAAGTGCTTTACACACAAAAAAAAACATATACACCTATAACATTATATACATACACGTTGCTCGCTGTGAACGGGAAATGCGGAGAAAAGTTTTCAGCTTGTGAATTACTTCGATATTTCGACGTTGAAACGGATAAAGATTATTAAAAAAATGTATCCCGTGGGACTGTTGGTAAATTGTTAGCGGAGAAATGTGGTAGCATGCAGCAGTTTTCTCAACCTGCTTGGCAAATATTCAACCCATGGAACAACTTATGTTATTAAGTTTAGGCAGTTAAAGAGATATTTTTCGTCGCTAGACTGCTAACATTAGTGAATATTGAGGTGAAATGTGATTTTGTCAACCCGCTCAGCTGCACTGACCGCCATTACTTTATTCTTCTCTTTGAGTGCATCTCTTTGGTGAGTTACCTAATGTTTGCAACCTCATTGTAACATCGTCTTTTATTTTATGCATTGAATGTGTCGGCAGTTATTTAATGCATTTGAAACGTAAATGTGGATTGAACAAGCATTTGTCGGGTATGTATATTGCCGGTGGGGTTGGGGGGGTGCGAGCTGGCGGCGGATGCAAACTGGTAGGCTGGCACCAGCAGCGGAGATAACGTTTTAATTCCTGTCAGAATCGATTTGTGTGCGTTAAAAAACTGTTAAAAAAACCTGTAAAAATGTTCGCCTGCTTTTCAGGTGCTTGAACTACGTAAGTGCTAGCCAAGTGGCGCCTCGCGCCAGGGCGCTTGAGTGCACGCATTGAGACGCGAGAGGTATGTATCAACTCGTCTTACTTAAGCGAATAACATAGTTTAATATGAAAAAACCGTGGAGTGTTCTTTTAAACATGGGGGTCTAAACAGAAGTCATTAATTCCCTTTGGCAGATATCAATTTAATGTTGATTTTCTTTTGACCAATATGTTTGTTCTGACTGAATATAGCACTGCCACGAGCCATTTTTCATAAAAATGTTTAAAAAACAAAAAACAAAAAACAAACACCTGAATAATGAAAACACCTTTTCTGGTTCCTTGTTTCTGGTACATGGTCTTACAACTTTTTGCCATGTGGCATTGTCATTTTCAGTCAGAAGAAACATTGGTCAAGGGGAAATCAATATTTCCAGGGGTATGAATCATTTTGTTTATTATTTGCATATAACAAGAGCTTTTAAGATATTTCTGCACTTGATGTACGCCTTTTTGACCTTATTATGTACTTGTTATACTTATACTTAGTACTTGTTATATTGGCAAATCCTGCAAATGAAAGTTTCTTGTTTTGTGGAAAATAAACTAAATTGTCTTCCAAGATTTGTCAATACAAAAAGATTTTCACTTACACAAAGTCAAAATAAACTTAAAGTGTAAAAATGTCTTGTTATAAGCAAATAATATAATATAACAAGGCCATAATGGATGAGTTTATTTTATTCTATTTGCATGTCTTTCTCTCCAACTGGCTTTGTATTTCTCTCCAATTATTGTGATACACAACACTTTAGCATCTGTGCTTGTCACTAATATTTTGCATGCTCTGTTTTTATATGTTTCCAGAGGCCACCCAGAAGAAATTCCAAGGGACTCAGGCTGGATTGTTGGGGCAGGCGATTAATGCCAAGCTCACAGAGCTCAGATTTCAAAATAGAAATAAAATTAATTAAAATTCAGTAAAAGAAAGCAGAAGTGTTGTGTGTTTCTTCCTCTTTATATTGATATTATGGTTAATGTTAAGTAAACACAGTAATGAAATACCAATAAATGTTGAAAATAATAAACAATAGTAGAATGTGAACTCCATTTAAAGAATATATGAGAATATATGTGAGAAATATAGGTCTGACATATATCGGTCATGTGACCAATTGTCATCAGGCGTCACGTGACCATGCTTCTTAGTGCAATATATTTAAATATATGTACTTATATGTAGGAAATATAAGAAAGTTGCCAATTTCGAATATGTACTTATAGGGTGACATATATTGACTTAGACTTAGACTTAGATAAACTTTATTGATCCACAAGGGAAATTGCTTGGTTACAGTAGCTTAGTTGTCCATAAAAAACACACACAGATAAAACAAAAGATTAAATTAAATAAAATAGAAATAAAAAATAAGTAGAATAAAAATCAAGTAACATAAAATAGAAATAGTATAAGCCAAAATGTACAAATTATCATATTAGCATATGAACAAATGTACAAGAAATGGAAGAATATAAATTATATATATAAATTATATATACAGGGTAAGGTATAAGGTGCAGTAGTGTCCATTGACATTAATAACACTGAGTTATCTGTCACAGAAAGGTGAGTTGTTGTACAACTGGACAGAGAATGGTATGAAAGTAGTCCTGTAGCGTTCAGTGTGGGAGCGGAGCTGGATCAGTCTGTTGGAGAATGAGCTCCGCTGCCCCTCTATTGTCTGGTGGAGTGGATGTGACGGATTGTCCATGATGGAGAGCAGTTTGTCCAGTGTCCTCCTGTCCCTCACTGAGACAAACGTCTCCAACTTACTGCCAATCACATGACCAGCCTTTCGGATCAATTTGTCAATCCTACTTATGTCCTTTTTGCTGGTGCTGCTACCCCAACAAACCACAGCAAAGTACAGGGCACTCTCAACAACAGAAACATCTCCAGCAACTTGCTGCATACGTTAAAAGACCTGAGCGTCCTCAGGAAGTAGAGTCTACTCAGTCCCTTCTTGTACACAGCATCACTGTTGTCCCTCCAGTCCAGTCTGCTGTTCATGTGGACTCCCAGGTACTTATAATGGTCCACTACTTCAACCTCCAGACCCTGGATGGTGATGGGCTCCACTGGTGTCCTCTTCTTCCTGAAGTCCATGACCAGCTCCTTGGTCTTGTCCACATTCAGGAGTAGGTGGTTAGTCTGGGACCACTCCACAAAGTCCGCGATCAGTGTCCTGTAGAGGTGTGCGATACCGCTAGATTTGGTATCGATCCGATACCAAGTAAATACTGGGCCAGTATCGCCGATACCGATACCGATATCGATACTTTTTAAAAATTAAGGTGGATGCACCATCAGTCTGAATCAATCTAAATCTGAATTAATTCTCATGACATTTTAAGTGTTTTCGTGATTTGCCTTTTGGATTATTAATCAATTAAAGTTCAGTACAGAATTTGGTTTATAAGTAAATAGAAAATACTTTATCACAATAAAAGTTTTTGTTCAGAAACAACACAAAATGATCACTTGAGGACAAATAAAAACAAATTATTTTTCAGGCATGTTCAGAAACTACAATAAAAACTTAATCTCTCCCTTCATTGAACTTCTTTCTGGATTTTCTTTTCTTAAATAAACAAAGTGTAGAAAATTATCACTCCACAACAAATATTATAAATAATGTAAGGACGTGTTTAGGAAGTACAATACAACACAAAAATAAGACAACATTTCTCCCCTTTAGTGCACTTTTTTTCGTCGTATCAGCGATCTGTAGGGGCCAAGTGGGCGGGGATTTTAAAAATTTCTATATGCTTTTACAAGTTTGTTGTGTTACCACTGTATCTTACCACCTTTTTACAAATAGCACGACTTGCTATCGTTTCATTTTCGGCCCGAAAATATAACCAAACAGACCTATTCTTTCTCTCGTTGTGTGTAATGCGTTGCTGCTGGCCGAGCCTGGCTGGTAGCGGTGGGCGGTGTTCGGTCACCTGGCGCTGCGGAGTCACATGATGGTACAACAAACACACGCGAGGGGGAGGAGGAGCAAAACGAGCCTGATCTGCTCTGTGACAGCAGCGGCGTCTAGACAAACAGAGTCGGGTCGCTTCTTTAATGAAACGAGAGAAACTGAAACTTAAGTATCGATCTCATTACATTGGTATCGATCAATCTCGATACCAACGTTGGTATCGATATTATCGATATTTGGATCGATCCGCCCACCTCTAGTGTCCTGTACTCCACCTCCCGTCCATCTCTAATACACCCAACCACTGCAGAGTCATCAGAGAACTTCTGCAGGTGGCAGGACCCAGAGCTGTACTGGAAATCAGAGGTGTAGAGAGTGAACAGAAATGGAGACAGGACAGTCCCCTGTGGTGCCCCCACATTACTGACAACAGTATCAGACAGGGAGCCCCCCAGCCGCACAAACTGGGGCCTGTCAGACAAGTAATCAGTAATCCAGGAAACAATGGAAGAGCTGACACCCATCCTGAGCAGCTTCTCACTCATCAGAAAGGACTGAATGGTGTTAAAAGCACTGGAGAAATCAAAGAACATGATCCTCACAGAGCCCTTTCCACCATCCAGGTGAGAGTGAGCACGGTGCAGCAGGTAGATGACAGCATCATCCACACCAACATGAGGCTGATACGCAAACTGAAGAGGGTCCAAGACAGGGGTCACCTGGGGTCTCAGCTGAGCCAGGATGAGTCTCTCCAGGACCGTCATGACATGTGACATCAGTGCAACCGGTCTGAAGTCGTTGAGGCCAGATGGGATGGGCTTCTTGGGCACCGGCACTACACAGGATGTTTTCCATAGCACCGGTATCCTTTCCAGCTTCAGACTCAGGTTGAAGATGAAGTGCAGGATGCCAGACAGCTGTGAAGCGCAAGTCCTCAGGACCCGGGGGTTGACACGATCTGGGCCTGCTGTCTTGCCTTGCTTGACTCTCTCCAGCTGTCTTCTCACCTGGCCAGGCATCACAGTCATAGGGCTGGTCTTCTCAGTGGGGGTGGGAGTAGGGGGGATAGCTCGTTGGCTCTGTCTGGTCCACCGTCCTGTTGTTTGGCTTTGATGTTGAAGCCAGTGATCAGCATCATGCCCCTCCACACGTCCCGGGTGCTGTTCTGCTGGAGCTTGGCCTCCAGCTTCATCCTGTAGGCGTCCTTACACTCCTTCAGCTGGACCTTGAGTTGCCACTGTGTCCTCTTCAACTCGTCCTTATCTCCAGATCTGTAGGCCTGCTTCTTCTTGTTCAGCAGATCCTTCAGCTGGCTGGTGATCCAGGGCTTGTTGTTAGGATAACAGTGGACAGTCCTTGTAGGGATTACTGTATCCTCACAGAAGTTTATATAGTCTGTGATGCAGTCTGTCATGCTGTCTATCTCATTCCCGTGGGGCTGGCAGAGCACATCCCAGTTGGTGGTATCAAAGCAGTCCTGCAGAGCGTCACGAGCCTCCCCACTCCACCTCCTAACTGTCCTCGTGGAGACAGGCTGTCTCTTCACTGCAGGGACATACTCAGGTGTTAACAACACCAAGTTGTGATCAGACCGTCCCAGTGGGGGCAGGGTAGTGGCACTGTATGCATCTATAAACTGTCTGTTTATAGAAAAGAAAACACATGTTGGACACTAATGCTTGCGTTGGAGCTGTATTTCTAGATCTGAGAAAGGCATTTGACACCGTAAATCATGAAATTCTTCTGTCTAAATTAACATATTTTAATTTTTCTTTGGAGGCAATTCAGTGGATAAAATCATATTTAGAATTCAGGAAACAGTGTGTCTGCATCAACAGTGTCAAATCAGCTTTTCTAGACGGCCCTGTTGGTCTACCTCAGGGGTCAATACTTGGCCCTCTGTTTTTTTCTATGTATATTAATGACCTGCCAAATTCATGTGTAAATGTTGATTTCAAATGTACGCTGACGACGCTGTGGTCTTCACTAGTGCAGCCTCTGTTCTTACTTCAGCTATGGTTCCTGTAAATGAGTGGCTTCATAAATCTTGCCTGCTACTAAACACAACTAAAACTGTTTGTATGATGTTCACAAAGCAACCATGGGACATCAAACATTCAGGTGTATTTTTGGGAGGACAGGAAGTAGAAACTGTTTCCGAATTCAAGTACCTTGGTGTGACCCTTGATTCCACACTATGTTTCTGGAGCCACATTAAAGGAATTCTAAAACAGAGAAATTCAATTTCAAAAATTTTAAACAAATACGCCCTTTCATAACACTTGGTGCTGGTCGAATGTTTTTAAATTCAATCATTCTGTCACACATTGAATATTGTATTACATGTTGATCACTGGCAGGTGTAAATACATCTTACTTATTTTTTATATATTTTTGTACAACTTTTATTCTATTGTATTTGCTCTGTTAACTAGCAACTGTCACTTTATGGGAGCAACAGCAACAAAACAATTTCCTTGAAGGATTAATAAAGTATTCTGATTCTGATAAATACATGCAAAATCATTGAATCACTCTATAAGAAATCTTTCAAGGTCTTTGATAGAAATGTAATTTAACGTTTGTAATGTCTTAAAAAAAGCACAACTTACTGAGCCTTGAGAATTTTAAAAATCTTAAATTTGCTTGTTTAAAGTACAAGGTGGTTCACGGACTTGCCCCACCTCCCATGTCTGACTTTGTTAAAAAAGATCTCACAGTGGTCTCAGGACCAGGGCCTCCTCTAGAGGGAACTGTGAGGTAGCCACACAGAAAAACAGCCTTTGGACAAAATGCTCTTTCTGTAAAGACCAGTAAGATCTGGAACAGTCTTCCACTGTCCATAAGGGAGTGTCACACATTACAAACCTTCAAAACTCACCTCAAGCAGTGGTTGAAATTAAACCAGTCTTGAAACCATTGACTTTTATCTTCTTAGCAATGTACTGTCTTGTGATGTCCTCTTATTGTCACCTGTTGTCCTGTCCTATGTCTTATCATGTTTTTGTGTTACCTGCCTAGGGACTGCGGATGCAAATTAGCATTGTTGCTATAATCCGGCATATTTGCGTCTATTGCTGTCTGAATAGATGTTCATTAATGTTCACTGTCCCTATCAAATAAATAAATAAATAAGATGCTGCAGACCTCATTACAGGATCAATATCTCCTCCTCACACATGTTGGACTACAAACTGTTGATTAGTTCTTTGATTCCAGGACCTTCTTCTTCCTGGATTTGGTGTCTCAGGAGGTTTGTGTCATTCAAATGTTAAAGGAGAAGTTGACATGTTCAAGTGTGTCTTCCAACAACTCCTTTTCTATCTGACAGTCCTGACAAGAGAACTCATCTAAACTGGATCTCCATTCTTCAGAAGCCTGATAAAAAAATAAATGAAAACTGACCTCAGAGTCTCCAGTTTACAGTTTGGACTCTCCAGTCCAGCAGACAGCAGCTTCACTCCTGAACCCCTCAGGTTGTTGTGACTCAGGTCCAGATGTTTGAGATTAGAGGACTGGGAGCTGAGAACTGAAGACAGAGCTTTACAGCTTCTCTTTGAGAGGTTACAGTTACTCAGTCTGAAAAGACAATGACAGAAAACCCTTTAACTTTTGTGACCAGCTGACAGGTTGCTGTGCATTTATTGATAATGTACTTACAGAGCTGTGTTGGAGGCTTTGACCACTGGCAGCAGCCTCAGAAGAGCCTCCTCTGAATCACAGTATTTCTTCAGGTCAAACTCATCCAGATCTTCTTCTGATGACAGTAAGATGAAGACGAGAGCTGACCACTGAGCAGGAGACAGTTTATCTGTGGAGAGACCTCCTGATCTCAGGGACTGTTGGATCTCCTCCACTAGAGAACCATCATTCATTTCATTCAGACAGTGGAACAGATTGATGCTTCTCTCTGCAGAAAGATTCCCTCTGATCTTCTTCTTGATGTACTTGACTGTTTCCTGATTGGTCTGTGAGCTACTTCCTGTCTGTGGCAGTAGGCCTCGTAGGAGAGCCTGATTGGTCTGCAGCGAAAGACCCAGGAGGAATCGGAGGAACAAGTCCAGGTGTCCATTTGGACTCTGTAAGGCCTTGTCCACAGCACTCTGATGGAGACGTGTTAGTTTAGGTTTGTTACTAAAGAGTTTAGACAACAGAGATGATTCTTTTTTCTCTTCCATCAGGTTGACATCAGAGTTGATGAAGGTCAGATGGACATGAAGAGCAGCCAGAAACTCCTGAACGCTCAGATGGACGAAGCAGAACACCTTGTCCTGGTACAGTCCTTTCTCCTCTTTAAAGATCTGTGTCAACACTCCTGAGTACACTGAGGCTGCTCTGATATCGATGTCACACTCTGTCAGGTCTGATTCATAGAAGATCAGGTTTCCTTTCAGCAGCTGATCAAAAGCCAGTTTTCCCAGAGACTCAATCATCTTCCTGCTCGTTTTATTCCAGTGTGGATCTGTCCCAACTCCTCCATCAAACTTGACCTTCTTCACTTTGGTCTGAACCACCAGGAAGTGGATGTACATCTCAGTCAGGGTCTTGGGCAGCTCTCCTTCCTCTCCGGTTTCCAACACATCCTCCAGAACTGTAGCAGAGATCCAGCAGAAGACTGGGATGTGACACATGATGTGGAGGCTTTGTGATGTCTTGATGTGGGAGATGATCCTGCTGGCCTGCTCCTCATCTCTGAATCTCTTCTTGAAGTACTCCTCCTTCTGGGAGTCAGTGAACCCTCTGACCTCTGTCACCATGTCAACACACTCAGGAGGGATCTGATTGGCTGCTGCAGGTCGTGTGGTTATCCAGAGGCAAGCAGAGGGAAGCAGGTCCCCCCTGATGAGGTTTGTCAGCAGCACATCCACTGAGGTGGACTCTGTAACATCAGTCAGGATCTCAGTGTTGTGAAAGTCCAGAGGAAGTCGACACTCATCCAGACCATCAAAGATGAACACAACCTGGAACTCTTCAAAGCTGCAGATTCCTGCTTCTTTGGTTTCAGTAAAGAAGTGATGAACAAGTTCCACCAAGCTGAACTTTCTCTCTTTCAACACATTCAGCTGTCTGAAAGTCAATGGAAACATGAAGAGGATGTCCTGGTTGGCTTTGTCTTCAGCCCAGTCCAGAGTGAACTTCTGTGTTAAGACTGTTTTCCCAATGCCAGCCACTCCCATTGTCATCACTCTTTTGGTTGGTTTATGTCTTCCAGGTGAGGCTTTAAAGAGGTCTTCTTGTCTGATAGTTGTTTCTGGTCTGTGTGGTTTCCTGGATACTGTCTCAATGTGTCTGACCTCATGTTCATCATTGACCTCTGCAGTCCCTCCCTCTGTGATGTAGAGCTCTGTGTAGATCTCATTCAGAAGGGTTGACTTTCCTGCTTTAGCAATCCCCTCAAACACAGACTGGAACTTCTCCTTCAGAGCAGATTTAAGTTCACGTTGACACCTGTCAAGAGCCTCTGAGTGATAAAACAACAGACAATCAGATCATCTGATGTGTTGTAGATCAGTTTACTGTATACGACATCAAGAAAGACTAACTGGACCCTTTGGAACTATCTGCATTTATACATAAACGTATCCTCACATCTGGTCAGGTCTTCTGAGTTACTCTGCTCAAGCAAACGTTAACACAACCATCACCAGAGAAACACTTGGCCTCACCTTTCTGAGCAGGTTGATCAGAGGACAAACCCAGGTGACAGGAAAGAGCAGGATCTATGGACTGAAGACGTTGGATCATCTTCCTGCAGGCCTTCTCTCCCTTTTTCTTCACAGTGTCAGTGAAGTGGCGTACTTTGTCTGCTGTGACTGGGTTCTTCTCAGATATTGATGCTTTCTCCAACTCAGTCAAGACACTGTCTGTTACGAGGGCCTCAAGGAGCTGTGTAAGGACTTCTATCGAGATCCTTTTCACCAACTCTGTCCGCATTTTGGCAACCCACACCTCTACAGGAACAAGGACACGTCCATTCAGATATTCTGCAACTTTCAAAGAAGTCATATTTCCTCTGTTCCCTGCAGGGATCCCTCAGTCTTACCTGCCATGTGAAGTCTACAGATATCTAAAGATGGTTATCTGAAGAGCAGTCGCTTGGTTTTGATGGAATCAATTTGAAAGTCTTTTGGAGGAACAAGGATGTAAAGCTTCCTGAGATGAGCCCCCACTCTCTCACTCCCTGGGTTCCTCTACCATCATCCGTCTACACATTCTTTCTTTTCATGTCTTCACTTTGTCATTTTCATCCCACCTCCTCCGATTGTTTTCATCCCATCCCCTTCAACCATTTTCATCCCATCTCTTTCGACTGTTCTAATCAGCTTAACTCTTTTCATCCCATCTCCTTAACGCTTTTCATCCCATCCCTCAACCCTTTTCATCCCATCGTCTCCAACCCTTCTCATCCCATCCATCGGCCCTTTTCATCCCATCCCCTCTGACTTTTGTGATCCCATCTCTTCCAACCATTTTAACCCTCCTGTTGTCTTTTCAAAATATAAACTGTCACAACTTTGGTTTTCTTCCATATAATTCCCTGAAAATGACATGGATGGTCCCCTGCTATGGTCTTTACAGCTCAAATTAATTATGACTATATTTGTTAAATTATGTGTGTTTTATCAAAATTTATAACACTGGTTGTCTTCCCGGGTCAATTTGACCCAGTCATATTTAGTGGAGCAATGGGTCACACTATTGTGTTTTTCAGCACAATTAACACACGCACAAACATACAATCACCCACACACACCCACCCATCCACACAGCCAAACTGAGATTAGAAATACACTATAATTGCACTGTATTTCTGTGTTTATCATTTTATAAAGAAGATCAAAGAAAGAGTTTTTAAAATAAATGCTGCACTTTGCAAATTATATTGCTTTACTCTCTTATTTATGAAAACAAGTGCATCAGTAAATGTTGACCTTAGGGTAGCCTGACTAATGGTTTACATATACAAATCAGTAGTTATGCCAAATAACTTATAATATCTTCTATATTAGGTTTATTTTCATAAAACATGTCTAAAAGAAGTTAAAAATGTGTGGCAATGACATGTCATAAAGTAGGCCAAAAAAATGTAACACAGAATGGTGTAATCATTTTACACATTTACATTGAAACCAACTGAACATTGACATATACCAGCCTGTGATAATGGATCAACACATATGCCTTTAATCATAAGCATAGTGAATTTTATTTTTTTTTTTACTCAAAAACGAGTTGTACTTTTTAGTAAATTAGGTGTATCGTACCATAAACTACAAAACTAAATATAAAATTTATGTTACTGTGTTGGAAAAAAGTTCAATTAAAAGGTGAAAAAAAGAAAAAAAATATACATCATTGTTACGAACAGTGCTGTTTTTTTGTTCAGGAGTGAGACATCAGCCTGAGAGCATCTTTGTTCAGAAGCGGTGGCCGATGTAGATTGGCTGGAGCCCGGGATTGGCTGTTCGGGGAGGCTAGGCCGATTTAAATGTCCTGCATCTCCGCCACCCAAAAGATCGTGATTTCCGACTAGAGAGAGCTGTGGCTGTGTGACATTTTGTTGCTTATACTTTGTAGCTATCCTTAGAGTGGTTTTGTGAGTGCGTCCCTCACAGATGTGTAATTCCTGTGAGGCTATTTTTCTTTTGTTAGTGATTTATTTTAGGAAGCAGTAAGGGTGAACTGCCATTTTATTTTCGAAACCGTTTTCTCCTGTTTTTGTTAAGTTTGGTAGTTAGGTTTAGAGAATGTCTTTTTGTTCGTTTTTATTTGCATTTAGGTTTTAAGTTAGACTTTGAGAACCAGGTAGCTGGGTTTTTTGTTTGATGTTTTGGCCTTAGTTCACCCTGAAGACAAGCTTCATTTTCTTTTTGTATATAAATTGTGTATTCACTTGTTCACTTGTGTGTGTGGAGAGAATAAAAGGGTCACTTTTGTCACAATCGTTCTTCGTCCAATGATATTTATGTTGCTTCTTCAAACCCCTAGACCGGGACGTAACAATCATGTTTTATAAGCAGTCAAAACAGCCCGGGTCAAATTGACCCAGGAGGACAAAAGGTGTGTAGTAAACGCGAAGACGATACGAGGGTTAATCCCTTCCCCTCTGATCCTTTTCATCCCATCCTCTCTGACCCTTTTCATCCCAACCCTCAAACCATTTTCATCCCATCCTTTCTGACTCTTTTCATCCCATCTTCTCTGACCCTTTTCATCCCACCCCTGAATACTAACTGATGTACAAACAGTTCTCGTTTTCCGGTTCCTCGTTGGAACATTTTATTTTAATCAGTTCATCCAACCATCTGCTGTGAACCGTCTCTACATCTCACCTGAGCTTCAGGTTCAACTCAAGGTAGCACAGTAAAAACATACCTGCTGTAACGACGGCTTCATTGTCCAATGGTGGGAGTTCAGCCTGGTCCCCAGAGACCACATGGGCAGGTCTGAGGGGCTGAAGGCTGCAGAGAGATGGGGGAGATGGTTTTACTGATGAATGACTGACAGGTCTGTGTAGAGGTTTCTGAGAACTCAGTCATCATAAACTCTGACATAATGTGAGCACGCTGTCTGAAGCCACAGACGTTTCATTCTCAGGTACTTTGTGCTTATGGAGGCTCTTAGAACAGCTTGTTGGGCCCTTGAACCTTGGACAATGATCTATGTTCATGATGAGCAGCTGGTTACTTCTGCAGGGAGCGGCCGACCTTTAACCTCACATGAAACTGTTTGAGATCAACGTCGCATCACAACATGCTCTCTAGTTTCTGTTGTTGGTCTCATCTCTGACGTTCTCTCAGCTGAAACAGACTTTATAGACAGAGTGATCTTCTTCAGAGTTAGTTTCAGATGAGATGGTCCGTTATTGATCCACAGTGGATAGAACAGTAGCACACAGGATCAGAGCAGACATTAAGTGCGTACAGTACCAAAGTATTAAGTATGGCTGAGTAGCAGCGCTGTCAAGAAGGCTCAGTACTCTAGTTAAATCTAGTAGCTACAGTTAGCCTGTACACCTATCAGTAGCGCTGCTCATTCATTTGACTTGCAGCTATCCTGTGTAGTTGTAGATCTCAGTAACAGTGGACATTCACTGGTTAGTTCAAAGTTCCACTTGTAGATTGTGTTGATCTTCTGTTTAGTGGCAACATGTTGCAGTAGAGCAGCAGTAGTTGCTCTTCTAGTAGTTATTGTGTATGTAGCACAGTGGGACCAGGACAAACAGGATCTGACACCTCTGCATGTTTTCATCAACATCTTGTGGAAGTGACAATAAACAGGACTTGAATGGACTTGAATGTGCTGTAGAAGAAGTCAAACTAGTGGACTATGAATGAAATCCTCAAATACTGAGCTGTAACTACACCATGCACAGAAAGATAATCCTGGTGTGAGCAGGCTGTGGTTATTCAGCTGGATGTCACTGCTCACAGTTCAACATCAGGCTGCTGCTCAAGGCTTATGAAGCTTGAATATAGTCCTGGACTCTTAACCTTTCTGTCCAGTGTCCTGATGTCTTGGAGTGACGTCTTTAACTCACAACACTTAGAAATGGTCCTCTCACCTCTGAGCTTTGCTCTGGTTCAGAGTGGTTGTAGAGGGACGGACTCCCTCCTGTCTGTCCTCACTCTGGTCCATGCTGCTGAATTCACATCAGCTCACACTTTGTCCTTCACCTGCAGAGGAAACACACATCATTCATCTGAACATCCACTGAAACCATCTCAGCTGCTCCTCTTCTCTGCTTGAAGCTTCTACTATCAGTCCACTAGATGGAGCCATGGAGGACACACATGATGCCTTCACTGACCCTCAGTCTGTCTCCATGTGTATTTAATGAAGCTGCTGTCCACATAAAGACACAGACACTGACTTGATTTAAATTTCACCATCAACATGAACTGTGACCAGTTAAAGAGGAAACTGGAAAATCCTGTTCTAGATTGATTTTCCTGAAATCAAACTTCTGCTGACTGACGCTCATTACCATGGCAACTGAGCCCTGCACAAATGTTTCACAGGAAGAGCTTTGGAAACATGAAGAGGATGTCCAGGTTGGCTGGTGATGAAGCAATGAACTGAATGAAGTCAGTTTACTATGATGATCACTGCCCTCTGGTGGTCACTGTTAGTAACTACAGCTGTCCACATCCCATAATAGTGATATTCATAGACCGACTGGTTCCTTTCTGTGTGTAGTCTGCATGTTCTCCCTGTGTCTGCGTGGGTTCTCTCCAGGTTCTCCAGCTTCCTCCCACCGTCCAAAGACATGCTGGTTAGGTTCATTGGTGATTCTAAATTGGCCGTAGGTGTGAGTGTCTCTCTGTGTTAGCCCTGTGATAGACTGGAGACCTGTCCAGGGTGGACCCCCCCTCTAGACCAATGACAGCTGGGATAGACTGGAGACCTGTCCAGGGTGGACCCCCCCTCTAGACCAATGACAGCTGGGATAGACTGGAGACTTGTCCAGGGTGGACCCCCCTCTAGACCAATGACAGCTGGGATAGACTGGAGACCTGTCCAGGGTGGACACCCCCCTCTAGACCAATGACAGCTGGGATAGACTGGAGACCTGTCCAGGGTGGACCCCCCTCTAGACCAATGACAGCTGGGATAGACTGGAGACCTGTCCAGGGTGGACCCCCCCCCTCTAGACCAATGACAGCTGGGATAGACTGGAGACCTGTCCGGGGTGGACCCCCCCTCCAGACCAATGACAGCTGGGATAGGCTCCAGACCCCCATGACCCTTCACAGGACAAGAGGTTGCAGAAGATGAATGAATGAATGGATGATATTCATTGACTGTAGTATTTCATCAGTCTGACTCTAACTCTTTTTCTGTTTGTTGGTGACAGGATGATGTTGATAGTGGGAGTTTCTGTGTGAAATCATTGTGTTCAGTTATGTTCTGCATGTAGAGTCTTGTCTTTCATCAAAACCTTCATCTCTTCACCATGAAAATATTCTGTCAGACCGGTCAGAGTCAAACATTTAAACACTTAATCCAGTACATTACAGTAAATCTGACAGCAGCTGTTATACAGTAGAGAACGGTAGCTGAAGGTCTGTGGGATGAAGTGGGGTCATTTAAACTTCCTGCTTCAGAAACAAACAGGAAACATGAAGTAACCACAGTGTTGGTGCAGAGCCCCCTCAGTCTGAACTGATCTGACATGTAGCTGCTGTCACTCCTTCATAGATCAGTTCATAGTCACATGAGCTGGCAGTAATTTCTTTTTCAGGTTTCATTTTAAGAGAAGAGTAAAAACGTCTCGTTCCGTTTAGTTTGACTGATTTCTTTCATCTGTCGACGTCCACAGCCTTTATTTCTATCAGTCACTAAAACAACTAAACCTTCCCTTCAACCACCATCACCAGCCTCTAACCTGGTTCAGACTCCTTCACCTGGACTCTAAACGTTCAGCTCTGACTCTTAAAGAAGAAAACATTAAAAACTACTTCATTACCTTCAGATGGAGGTTGACACGGAGAAAATCATCTGAGACACGATCCTGGTGAAACCATGAAACACTCTGAGAGCTGCTGGAGGAGGAGACACAATATATACCCAAAGACAAACAGGAAGAGGAAGTTAAAGTAGTGAATAGAACCACAGTTGACTTAGACTTAGACTTAGATAAACTTTATTGATCCACAAGGGAAATTGCTTGGTTACAGTAGCTTAGTTGTCATAAAAAACACACTCTTAAGAACCTCAGATAAAAAGAAAAGATTAAGTTAAATAAAATAGAAATAAAAAATAAGTAGAATAAGATCTAGTAACATAAAATAGAAATAGTATAAGCCAAAATGTACAAATTATCATATTAGAATATGAACAAATGTACAAGAAATGGAAGAATATAAATATAAATTATATATACAGGGTAAGGTGTAAGGTGCAGTAGTATCCATTAACATTAATAACAATGAGTTATCTGTCACAGAAAGGTGAGTTGTTGTACAACTGGACAGAGAATGGTATGAAAGTAGTCCTGTAGCGTTCAGTGTGGGAGCGGAGCTGGATCAGCCTGTTGGAGAATGAGCTCCGCTGCCCCTCTATTGTCTGGTGTAGTGGATGTGACGGATTGTCCATGATGGAGAGCAGTTTGTCCAGTGTCCTCCTGTCCCTCACTGAGACAAACGTCTCCAACTTACTGCCAATCACATGACCAGCCTTTCGGATCAATTTGTCGATCCTACTTATGTCCTTTTTGCTGGTGCTGCTCCCCCAACAAACCACAGCAAAGTACAGGGCACTCTCAACAACAGACTGGTAGAACATCTCCAGCAACTTGCTGCACACGTTAAAAGACCTAAGCTTCCTCAGGAAGTAGAGTCTACTCAGTCCTTTCTTGTACACAGCATCACTGTTGTCCCTCCAGTCCAGTCTGCTGTTCATGTGGACTCCCAGGTACTTATAATGGTCCACTACTTCCACCTCCAGACCCTGGATGGAGATGGGCTCCACTGGTGTCCTCTTCTTCCTGAAGTCAATGACCAGCTCCTTGGTCTTGTCCACATTCAGGAGTAGGTGGTTTGTCTGGGACCACTCCACAAAGTCTGCGATCAGTGTCCTGTACTCCACCTCCCGTCCATCTCTAATACACCCAACCACTGCAGAGTCATCAGAGAACTTCTGCAGGTGGCAGGACCCAGAGCTGTACTGGAAATCAGAGGTGTAGAGAGTGAACAGAAATGGAGACAGGACAGTCCCCTGTGGTGCCCCCACATTACTGACAACAGTATCAGACAGGGAGCCCCCCAGCCGCACAAACTGGGGCCTGTCAGACAAGTAATCAGTAATCCAGGAAACAATGGAAGAGCTGACACCCATCCTGAGCAGCTTCTCACTCATCAGAAAGGGCTGAATGGTGTTAAAAGCACTGGAGAAATCAAAGAACATGATCCTCACAGAGCCCTTTCCACCATCCAGGTGAGAGTGAGCACGGTGCAGCAGGTAGATGACAGCATCATCCACACCAACATGAGGCTGATACGCAAACTGAAGAGGGTCCAAGACAGGGGTCACCAGGGGTCTCAGCTGAGCCAGGACGAGTCTCTCCAGGACCTTCATGACATGTGACGTCAGTGCAACCGGTCTGAAGTCGTTGAGGCCAGATGGGATGGGCTTCTTGGGCACCGGCACTATGCAGGATGTTTTCCACAGCACCGGTATCCTTTCCAGCTTCAGACTCAGGTTGAAGATGAAGTGCAGGATGCCAGACAGCTGTGAAGCGCAAGTCCTCAGGACCCGGGGGTTGACACGATCGGGGCCTGCTGTCTTGCCTTGTTTGACTCTCTCCAGCTGTCTTCTCACCTGGCCAGGCGTCACAGTCATAGGGCTGGTCTTCTCAGTGGGGGTGGGAGTAGGGGGGAGAGCAGAGGTGATAGGCAGGAAGGGATCAGTGGTGAGTTGTTGATTGGCCGTCTGGGGGGGTGTAAAGACTGGAGTGGTGGGGGGTGGAGGGCCAGCAGGGGGTCCAGTGGTGAATCTATTGAAGAAGACATTAAGCTCGTTGGCTCTGTCTGGGCCACCGTCCTGTTGTTTGGCTTTGATGTTGAAGCCAGTGATCAGCTTCATGCCCCTCCACACGTCCCGGGTGTTGTTCTGCTGGAGCTTGACCTCCAACTTCCTCCTGTAGGCGTCCTTACACTCCTTCAGCTGGACCTTGAGTTGCCACTGTATCCTCTTCAACTCGTCCTTATCTCCAGATCTGAAGGCCTGCTTCTTCTTGTTCAGCAGATCCTTCAGCTGGCTGGTGATCCAGGGCTTGTTGTTCGGATAACAGCGGACAGTCCTTGTAGGGATTACTGTATCCTCACAGAAGTTAATATAGTCCGTGATGCAGTCTGTCATGCTGTCAATGTCATTCCCATGGGGCTGGCAGAGCACGTCCCAGTTGTCAATCACAACTAATCAACAAAGACTAAAAACCTACGTGACGACATTAGAAGCCTGTAAAATATTCAGATGAATCAATAAACAATAAACATTGACCCAGAGCAGACTCACACTTTACAACATCATCCTGTCACCAACCAATAGAAAAAGTACTGCAGCCAATGAAGGTCACTATTATGGGATGTGGACAGTTGTAGTTACTGACAGTGACCGTTGTGTGGGGTTAAGTTGCCGCGGTAACGAGCGTCAGTCAGCAGAAATCTGTCAGAAGACAACGTGACTCGGTCCGCTTACTTCCACCTCCACAACATCAATCGTCTTCGTCCCTAACACAGGACACCACCTCCATTCTTGTCCACGCCCTCGTCACCTCACACATCAACTACTGCAACTCTGTTATTTTTAGTTTATCGTCCAAGTGTCTCCTCAAACTTCAACTGGTCCAAAACACTGCAGCCCGTATCATCACCAGAACTCCCTCCATGGACCACATCACCCCAGTTCTTCAGCAGCTCCACTGGCTACTAATAAAATCTCTCATTGAATTCAAGATCCTGCTACTTACCTTCAAGACCCTTCACAACCAAGCTCCATCATATCTGTCTGAACGTCTCCAACTATACAAACCCTCACGTACTCCCAGATCCTCCTCAGCCATCCAACTTATTTCACCTCCTACCTGACTGTCCACCATGGGTTCTAGACAATCAATCACTCAGCTCCACGCCTTTGGAACATTCTCCCACCTGACATTCAAAACATGTGTGGGGACCTTAAAAATATGAGGACGTAAGGAAGAGTAAAGTGGAGTTTTGATTCTGAGTAAATCAAGACTACATGTCCCAGAATCCTTTGCTTTATTGTCGTTTTTCCGTTTCCCGTAGAAGGAGCCAATAGGCTCGTTCGACTTCATGCAGATCTGTGCAGATCTGACTTGACGTGATGCATGCTGGGTTGTTCATGCTCATAGACCTCGAATATGATTGGTTAAAATGAACTTGTTCAACCCAGCATGCATCACTTCAAGTCAGATCTGCACAGATTTGCATGAAGTCGAACACGCCTAACGTATTTTAAGTTTGGTTGAGTGATGGACTCTGGGCCAATCAGAAGTGACTTTGTGGGTGGGACTCAAGTTAAAGTGAGTGAGAGTGGACTCACCTGTGGACTCACCTGTGTGTGATGAACGGTGTGTGCTGTGGTACGGTGGAAAAGTGTTCTAACGTGGTGTTGAAGCATTTTACTGACTTAGATACTTTAACGTAGTGGTGCAAGTGCTATTTGGTGATTTGTTTATTCTGTTCAAGTTACCGTGTAGTCCTCTCTCATCCTGCAGTCAGGTGACACACGTTTGTTTTTAGTTTTTGAAAAGTAGAAAAGTGTTTAATGGACTTTTAAACGTGAACGTCTTGGCCAGGAAACGGTTAGCTGAAAACACCAGGTGTTGGCTGTCACTAAGGACGAAGGAGGAAAAGAGGAGCAACTGAAGTTTGATGCAGATCTGGATCTGCATCACCTGTAAGGATGGACTGGACTCAGCGTGCTGGACCTGTGTGATCATGGACAATTATCAGCATCATGGTCATCCTGCTACATCACCTACCTGCTCATGGATCCTCACAGACTGCTACAGCCAAAAGCTGTTTTTGCTACTACATCAGGAAGGCAGAACTATTGGCTATTGTAGCTGAATACTGAGCTCCTAAAGTAGATGTGAACCTTGACCTAGTGAATGCTATTGGTAAACTAGTGGACAAGCGCAATCAAGAGCCTGCTGACGTGACTCACTACAGAAAGTTGAGACTGTTTCCTGGTCTGAAACTTGTTCCTCCAGGTGAGGAAGAGTACGATGTCTAGATGGAACAAGTGACTCAAATGATTAGTGAATGGCAACGCAGTGATGACGCTAAGAGACAGCGGATAGTGGAGAGCTTAAGAGGGCCTGCAGCTGATATTGACCCCCACAGCCACAGACTATTGATCAGCTCTTGACATATCCTTTGGCACTACAGAGAGTGGAGCAGACACACATATCAGAATGAAGGAGAAAAACTCTCTGCTTTTCTATATCACCTCCATAAACTCCTTCATCATGTTCTCTTAAAGGGAGGAATTAGAGCTGCAGACATGAATTGATCACGCATAGAACAGTTCATCAAGGGTGCACTCACCCTAGAGTTGGTTGAGATGTGGGTCAGGATGAGCCACTCAATGGAATATCCCACTTCATTTTCTCAGTTGATGTGTGATATAAGAGAAGAAGAAAACTGGATGTTACTGTACCCCAGTCCTCAGTTACATCTGAGCTTAATAGTTTGTGCAACGTACCACAGTCAAGACTGGTTCTGTACGACAGATAATAGGAGGTGCATCACCCAGAGTGAGATCGTCTAGACCACTACCGGCAGGGATCTTTTACTATAATTGTGGACAAGATGGTCATACCAGGAGAGAGTGCAACAACCCTGAGGATCTGAGGAAAATGAATCATAAGCTGATCAAAGCCAGCAGACAGCAGGGAAACTTCCGGGGGACCAGGTAAAGGAACGGCCCTCGGTTCCGTGTGGAGTACGTTCCACTCAGTGTTCATTCCAAACAAAACAAAGCACCAAACAGTTACCAGCAGGGTTGGTGGGGCCCATCTCAGATGTACCAGTACAAATAGAAGGAGAGTATGCAAGAGCTGTCCTCAACAGTGGTTCTCAAGTGGCCATTTTGAATCACAGTTTTTATGACACCTACCTGAAACACTTACCTGTACAACCACTTGAAGACCTGCAGATATGGGGTTTGAGCCCTGATGAATACCCATATGATGGTTACCTGTCTATACAACTTGAGTTCACAGCTTCTGTCACTGGAGTGCCTCAGACATCCGACACTTTAACATTGCTATACCCTGACCCTCCAAGAGAGGGTGACATTGCTGTGCTGGTAGGAACAAACACCCAGCTGGTGAAAAAGATGGCTGAGTCCTGGAAAAACCAAGCAGGAGAACGATTCCTACAAACATTGACCATACACCCTGTCCTCTCAGAAGAATATGAGACGGTTGGCCAGAGAAGATGGACAAGCATGGGACTGTGTGGTTCACTCAGCCCAAACCAATCACCTTGCAACCAGGCATTCTACGTTTTATTCTTATGTCGTTTTATGTAAGGTGACCTTGAGTGTTTGAAAGGCGCCCACAAATATAATGTATTATTATTATTATTATTATTATTATTTAGGACACACCTTTATACGTAAGCATGGGAAATAGACTGATATTAATTCAATTAAATTTTCACCAGGCCAAAAATTACTGACAATGTGATACGCTTTAAAAAGTGAGTAGAGTAGAGGATACACTGAAATTCTAAGCCAGGACGTACACTTTAAAAAATGAGGAATAATAAGATACACTGTAAAAATAATCAGTATGCAATGTACATTGTAAAAGTTTATTAGAGGATTATTCAAAGGAGACGATCATCTGACACACGGAGGAACAGGACATCTGCAGGTTTATTAATGTTTCAGAAACATTTATATTAATCAACTATTTTACCACAATTTAGTCTAAAGTCAAGACAGTAGATGTTATAGTGACTTTCCTGTCCTTCTGAAGTCGCTTGAGAGGTAGATAGGTCCTGTATATGTGCGACGCGCTGCTGCTTGTCAAACAAAGCACGCTGAGTCCCAAGTAAGTTTCAAACTATTTAGTAAGCAAAAAAAATGAAACGAACAGCTACTCAAACGGCTTCTCGGTTACACACACACATAAGATGTGAAACGTGTACTGTTTGTGGATGTGTAACAAAACAATCAAACAAAAAGCGGTCAAGAAAAATTACAGCTACCTAAACTCACCTCTCTCCACCCGAGTACCTGTCATCCAACCCATATATAGCCTAAGTGACCCAACAACCCACACATCACCGTGGCAACCAGACCAAACAAATCAAACTCAGAATAATCAATAAGTAAATCAAATTATGGCTCCTACAGATGTAAACACCATTTTAAATTTAAAGTTTTAAGGACACTGCTCAGCATGGTAGTGAAGAAATATAACAGCAACATGATGACAAATATTGTCCAGAATAATCCAGCCCCACGTTGCTGTACCAAATGAAAGAATTTTGCTTGCAGAGTTGTTCATGGGTCTGATTCTCATCCTCTCTGAACACAGAAGCTGCTGCTGCTGCTTCACCAGGACACAGCTCATCCTCTCACAACACACACTGCCCTGTTTAGTGTTATAACCTCCACCTGTAGAGAGGAGGAGAAAGAAGAGAGGAGGTGAAGGAGTGTTTCCAGAGTCTCCCTTCATCATCACATCCAGTAGAAAGAGCAGCAGGGACTTCAGTCCTGTTCAGAGCAGCAGTGGAGCAGCTGTGGAGCTCAGCCAGCTTCCTTTCAGCTTCATGTTAACGTGTTGGAGTGAACACACACAGACCTGCAGAGACTTTTAGCATCAAGTCTGTTTCCTCTGCAGATTTGACTAATAAACTGCTGAGAGTCCTGAACGCTTCATTACTGCACCAACACTTTAGTGATGGATTTACTGCTGCTCCATTTAAACAAAGATCAGCTGACTAATAAACATGGAGGCTGTCATTGAAGAGATCTGATCAAACTAATGACACATGTGATGACTCTGCTCATGGTTACTAAATGTAATGCTGGTTCTGTGATGTGCAGGCTTCAGTCAGACTGATCTCAGAGCTGTGATCAGTTGTTGATCAGATCTGATGAATGACCACCACTGTCTCTATACATCTTGGAAGGCTGTCAGCTGGAATCCAGCTTTATTTCCTGGACACATCAACACAACAACAACAGTCGTCTTCACATCAACTCAAACACATGATCACAACAAGCTTCTGGCTCATCTGATTGGCTGACTGTTGTCTCTCTCTCTGTCTTTCTGTCCAATCCTGAAGCCTGTCTCCATTCTCCTCTCACAGCTTCACTGAGAAGCTGCAGGTTTACAGGAAACACTGGATCTTTGATACTAACTGTGTTTAGGACAATACTGATGAAAGCAGCATGGACTGACTGGAACCCTCTACTCACTCCAGAGTCTCCAGTTTATAGTCTGGACTCTTCACAAGATCAAGAAGCTGCTTCACTCCTGAATCCTTCAGGTTGTTTCCAATCAGGTCCAGATGTTTCAGATGGGAGGGGTTGGACTTCAGAGCTGAGACCAGATAATCACAGCTGATCTTTGACAGACCGCACCAAGTCAACCTGAATAAAGAATAAAAGATGAAATGATTGATGATCAATCAGATGTGTTGAGGTCTGAAATGTGTCCTGATCAATCAGCTGTTCTCTAAAATGAGTAGAGTGACTTTGTCCTTGTGTTATTGTGGATCTTCATCATGTCAGCCTTCTACAGACATCATCCAAACGTCAGCACAACATTCAGACAACTATTCATGTCAACACACATCAATAAGACGCTGTCCCAGGACCCCTGATCCACTGAACCACAGACTCCAGCTCCTGCCAGGATTGACCTGGTGAACACCAGATGACTGGTGAACCAAACCTTTATCCTGATGGATTTCTACAGCTCCCGTGGCCTGGATTTCCTCTGTGTGACAGAGACTTGGATGGGTGCCGGTGACTGCAGCGCTCTGGTTGAACTTTTAGCGACAGGTTGTTCTTATTTCAACTCCCCACAGACATGGGGTTGTGGTGGAGGAACAGCTACTGTTTACATCAATGCTTTTAAATGGAAGCAGCGTACTGTCTCATCTTCAATCTCCAGCTTTGAAGCCACCTTATTTGAGGTGGGTCGCTCTGACCCGGTGCTGTACGCTGTCATTTACCAACCCCCCAAATACAATAAGGACTTCATTAATGACTTTTCTGATCTTCTGGCTGAAATGATGCCTAAGTATGATGGTGTCCTTTTTATTGGAGATTTTAATATTCATGTGTATTGTCCTGATAAGCCGTTGGTGAAGGACTTTTTAAACATTATTGACTCTTTTAATTTGGTGCAGTGTGTGTCTGGTCCCACATTAGACCTTGTTCTCTCTCATGGTCTTTCTGCAGGTTTCTTTCCAGATCCTGAAGGACTGTTGGAGACATTACCAGAACACTGTTAAAGAGGCCAAAAGGGAACACTTGGTAAAACTGATGGAGTCCAACCATCACAACCCAGGTGTGTTATTTAAAACCATTGACACTGTTCTTAATGCCCCACAGCCTGTTTGCACTGAGACATCCCCTGAAATGTTCAATAGCTTCCTGAACTTTTTCACTGATAAGGTTGCTACTGTGAGGTCTCTCATCTCAGCTCCTACATCTGACCCTTCTGACCCTGTTCCTTGCTCTGCTGTGTTTGAGAAGTTTGAGTCGGTGTCTCTGTTGTTTTTAGAAGATGTGGTTGCCCATATTAAGCCATCAGGATCTCCCTGTGACGCTGTCCCTCCTCACTTTTTAAAGAGGTCTTTCCAAGTATAGGGCAGTCAGTTCTGTCCATTATTAACAGCAGTCTGTCCTCTGGTGTTGTTCCCCTTAGTTTTAAACATGCAGTGGTTCAACCCCTGATTAAGAAACCTGGCCTCCATCTCAGTGTGCTGGTCAATTTCAGACCCATCTCCAAGCTGCCTTTTATCTCAAATATCTTGGAGAAAGTTGTTGATGCTCAGTTCAAATCTTTTCTGGATGAGCATGATGTCTTGGAGGTCTTTCAGTCTGGTTTTAAACACTGCATAGCACAGAGTCAGCTTTGTTAAGAGTTTTTAATGACATCCTCCTGGTAAATGACTCTGGTGACTTTGTTATTCTTGTCCTGCTGGACCTGACAGCAGCCTTTGACCCTGTGGACCATAACATCTCAGTGGCTCAGCTACAACACCTAGTGGACATTTGTGGTAGTGCTCTGGATTGGCTCAGGTCTTATCTGGCAGACAGGACTATGTGTGTCAGCCTTGGTGGTTCTGAGTCCTGTTCCGCTCCACTGCCATATGGGGTTCCACAGGGTTCAGTTTTAGGGCCCCTGCTTTTTTCATTGTATCTACTGCCTCTGGGTTCCATCTTTAGAAAGCATGGTATCTCCTTTCACTGTTATGCTGACGATAGATATATGTGCCACTAAAGAAGAAGGATGCCTTCTCACTCAAACCACTCCTGTTGTGTCTTGAAGACATTAAAACCTGGATGGTCTTGAACTTTTTAAATGTTAATGAAAATAAAACAGAAGTGATGGTGTTTGGTCCCAGTGGCTTTTGTGAACCCCTCCCTGATGATTTGGCCCCCTTGTCATCTTATGCAAAGCCAGTAGTCTCAAACTTGGATTTTAAGATGGACAGTGATTTTAAAGTGGATCAACAAGAGACCCTGTCGATAATGGTGACAGGGTCTTTTCTGTAGGACCAAAGCAAATTCCTTGTTGATTTATTTCAGTAATTCCATTCAGTAATTCCATTCAAAAAGTGAAACTTGTATAATGTATACATTCATTTCACACAGACTGATATATTTCAAGTGTTTATTTCTTTTAATTTTGATGATTATAACTGACAACTAATGAAAATCCCAAATTCAGTATCTCAGAAAATTAGAATATTACTTAAGACCAATACAAAAAAAGGATTTTTAGAAATGTTGGCCAACTGAAAAGTATGAACATGAAAAGTATGAGCATGTACAGCACTCAATACTTAGTTGGGGCTCCTTTTGCCTGAATTACTGCAGCAATGCGGCGTGGCATGGAGTCGATCAGTCTGTGGCACTGCTCAGGTGTTATGAGTGCCCAGGTTGCCCTGATAGTGGCCTTCAGCTCTTCTGCATTGTTGGGTCTGGCATATCGCATCTTCCTCTTCACAATACCCCATAGATTTTCTATAGGGTTAAGGTCAGGCGAGTTTGCTGGCCAATCAAGAACAGGGATACCACGGTCCTTAAACCAGGTACTGGTAGCTTTGGCACTGTGTGCAGGTGCCAAGTCCTGTTGGAAAATGAAATCTGCATCTCCATAAAGTTGGTCAGCAGCAGGAAGCATGAAGTGCTCTAAAACTTCCTGGTAGACGGCTGCGTTGACCTTGGACCTCAGAAAACAAAGTGGACCAACACCAGCAGATGACATGGCACCCCAAACCATCACTGACTGTGGATACTTTACACTGGACTTCAAGCAACGTGAATTCTGTGCCTCTCCTCTCTTCCTCCAGACTCTGGGACCTTGATTTCCAAAAGAAATGCAAAAATTTACTTTCATCGGAGAACATAACTTTGGACCAGTCAGCAGCAGTCCAGTCCTTTTTGTCTTTAGCCCAGGCGAGACGCTTCTGATGCTGTGTCTTGTTCAAGAGTGGCTTGACACAAGGAATGCGACAGCTGAAACCCATGTCTTGCATACGTCTGTGCGTGGTGGTTCTTGAAGCACTGACTCCAGCTGCAGTCCACTCTTTGTGAATCTCCCCCACATTTTTGAATGGGTTTTGTTTCACAATCCTCTCCAGGGTGCGGTTATCCCTATTGCTTGTACACTTTTTTCTACCACATCTTTTCCTTCCCTTCGCCTGTCTATTAATGTGCTTGGACACAGAGCTCTGTGAACAGCCAGCCTCTTTAGCAATGACCTTTTGTGTCTTGCCCTCCTTGTGCAAAGTGTCAATGGTCGTCTTTTGGACAACTGTCAAGTCAGCAGTCTTCCCCATGATTGTGTAGCCTGCAGAACTAGACTGAGAGACCATTTAAAGGCCTTTGCAGGTGTTTTGAGTTAATTAGCTGATTAGAGTGTGGCACCAGGTGTCTTCAATATTGAACCTTTTCACAATATTCTAATTTTCTGAGATACTGAATTTGGGGTTTTCATTAGTTGTCACTTATAATCATCAAAATTGAAAGAAATAAACACTTGAAATATATCAGTCTGTGTGAAATGAATGTATACATTGTACAAGTTTCACTTTTTGAATGGAATTACTGAAATAAATCAACTTTTTCATGATATTCTAATTATATGACCAGCACCTGTATGTACAACATGCTTGGCAATAAAGTTGATATAGAACCATCTACCACTGCACATCAGACAAGGCCCCTCACTGTCCATTTTTAAAACTTTTCTTAAAACCCATTTTTATTCCTTGGCTTTCAACCCAGCAAGAGACCCTGCTCTAGTTTAGTGCTTTTAGTGTTTTTATTGTTTTTAATTGTTTGTCTTATGTCTTCTGTTCTTATTCTTACCTATGTACAGTACTTTGTTTCAGCTGTGGTTGTTTTTAAAGTGCTCTATAAATAAAGTTGAGCTGAGTTGATTCAGTTGGTGATTAAACATATCAGATCTACAACAGTAACAGACAGTGAACTGACCTCAGAATCTCCAGTCTACAGTCTGGACTCTCCAGAAAACCACACAGCTGCTTCACTCCTGAATCCTTCAGGTCGTAGTTGCTACTGAGGTCCAGGTTTTTCAGATGGGAGGGGTTGGACTTCAGAGCTGGTCCCAGAGAATCACAGCTGATCTCTGAGAAACTGCAGTAACCCAACCTGAATAAAGAATAAAAGATGTCAGCCTTCTACAGACATCATCCAAACGTCAGCACAACATTCAGACAACTATTCATGTCAACACACATCAATAAGACGCTGTCCCAGGACCCCTGATCCACTGAACCACAGACTCCAGCTCCTGCCAGGATTGACCTGGTGAACACCAGATGACTGGTGAACAAAACATTTATCCTGATGGATTTCTACAGCTCCCGTGGCCTGGATTTCCTCTGTGTGACAGAGACTTGGATGGGTGCCGGTGACTGCAGCGCTCTGGTTGAACTTTTAGCGACAGGTTGTTCTTATTTCAACTCCCCATAGACATGGGGTCGTGGTGGAGGAACAGCTACTGTTTACATCAATGCTTTTAAATGGAAGCAGCGTTCTGTCTCATCTTCAATCTCCAGCTTTGAAGCCACCTTATTTGAGGTGGGTCGCTCTGACCCGGTGCTGTACGCTGTCATTTACCGACCCCCCAAATACAATAAGGACTTCATTAATGACTTTTCTGATCTTCTGGCTGAAATGATGCCTAAGTATGATGGTGTCCTTTTTATTGGAGATTTTAATATTCATGTGTGTTGTCCTGATAAGCCGTTGGTGAAGGACTTTTTAAACATTATTGACTCTTTTAATTTGGTGCAGCGTGTGTCTGGTCCCACATTAGACCTTGTTCTCTCTCACGGTCTTTCTGCAGGTTTCTTTCCAGATCCTGAAGGACTGTTGGAGACATTACCAGAACACTGTTAAAGAGGCCAAAAGGGAACACTTGGTAAAACTGATGGAGTCCAACCATCACAACCCAGGTGTGTTATTTAAAACCATTGACACTGTTCTTAATGCCCCACAGCCTGTTTGCACTGAGACATCCCCTGAAATGTTCAATAGCTTCCTGAACTTTTTTATTGATAAGGTTGCTACTGTGAGGTCTCTCATCTCAGCTCCTACATCTGACCCTTCTGACCCTGTTCCTTGCTCTGCTGTGTTTGAGAAGTTTGAGTCTGTGTCTCTGTTGTTTTTAGAAGATGCGGTTGCCCATATTAAGCCATCAGGATCTCCCTGTGACGCTGTCCCTCCTCACTTCTTAAAGAGGTCTTTCCAAGTATAGGGCAGTCAGTTCAGTCCATTATTAACAGCAGTCTGTCCTCTGGTGTTGTTCCCCTCAGTTTTAAACATGCAGTGGTTCAACCCCTGATTAAGAAACCTGGCCTCCATCTCAGTGTGCTGGTCAATTTCAGACCCATCTCCAAGCTGCCTTTTATCTCAAATATCTTGGAGAAAGTTGTTGATGCTCAGTTCAAATCTTTTCTGGATGAGCATGATGTCTTGGAGGTCTTTCAGTCTGGTTTTAAACACTGCATAGCACAGAGTCAGCTTTGTTAAGAGTTTTTAATGACATCCTCCTGGTAAATGACTCTGGTGACTTTGTTATTCTTGTCCTGCTGGACCTGACAGCAGCCTTTGACCCTGTGGACCATAACATCTTAGTGGCTCAGTTACAACACCTAGTGGACATTTGTGGTAGTGCTCTGGATTGGCTCAGGTCTTATCTGGCAGACAGGACTATGTGTGTCAGCCTTGGTGGTTCTGATTCCTGCTCTGCTCCGCTGTCATATGGGGTTCCACAGGGTTCAGTTTTAGGGCCCCTGCTTTTTTCATTGTATCTACTGCCTCTGGGTTCCATCTTTAGAAAGCATGGTATTTCCTTTCACTGTTATGCTGACGATAGTCAGATATATGTGCCACTAAAGAAGAAGGATGCCTTCTCACTCAAACCACTCCTGTTGTGTCTTGAAGACATTAAAACCTGGATGGTCTTGAACTTTTTAAATGTTAATGAAAATAAAACAGAAGTGATGGTGTTTGGTCCCAGTGGCTTTTGTGAACCCCTCCCTGTTGATTTGGGCCCCTTGTCATCTTATGTAAAGCCAGCAGTCTCAAACTTGGGTTTTAAGATGGACAGTGATTTTAAAGTGGATCAACAAATTGGTGCAGTGGTTAAGTCCAGCTTTTTTCACCTTAGGAGGCTGGTAAAGGTGAAGCCCTTTCTGACTCATCAGCACTTTGAGACAGTAATCCATGCCTTCATCACATCTCAGCTGGATTACTGTAACCTTCTTTATTTTGGGCTCAGCCAGTCGTCCCTCGTACGTCTCCAGTTGGTCCAGAATGCTGCTGCTGGTCTCTTAACTGGAGGACGTAAGAGGGAGCACATAACTCCCATTCTGGCCTCCCTCCACTGGCTGCCTGTGCATTTTAGAGTTCATTTGAAGATTCTTTTATTTGCCTTTGAATCTTTAAATGGTCTGGCTCCACCTTACCTCTCTGAGCTTCTCCATCCTTACACTTCTGCTGGGTGTCTCAGGTCAGCTGATCAGCTGCTCCTAGAGGTACTGAGGTCTAAGCTCAGAGGGGACAGAGCTTTTTCTGTTGCTGCTCCCAAACTATAGAACCATCTACCACTGCACATCAGACAAGACCCCTCACTGTCCATTTTTAAAACTTGTCTAAAAACCCATTTTTATTCGTTGTCTTTCAACCCAGCATGAGACCCTGCTCTAGTTTAGTGCTTTTAGTGTTTTTATTGTTTTTAATTGTTTGTCTTATGTCTTCTGTTCTTATTCTTACCTATGTACAGCACTTTGTTTCAGCTGTGGTTGTTTTTAAAGTGCTCTATAAATAAAGTTGAGTTGAGTTGATTCAGTTGGTGATTAAACATACCAGATCTACAACAGTAACAGACAGTGAACTGACCTCAGAGTCTCCAGTCTACAGACTGGACTCTCCAGAAAACCACACAGCTGTTTCACTCCTGAATCCTTCAGGTCTTTGTTTCCACTCAGGTCCAGATGTTTCAGATGGGAGGGGTTGGACTTCAGAGCTGGGACCAGATAATCACAGCTGATCTCTGACAAACTGCAGTGACTCAATCTGAATAAAGAATAAAAGATGAAATGATTGATGATCAATCAGATGTGTTGAGGTCTGAAATGTGTCCTGATCAATCAGCTGTTCTCTAAAATGAGTAGAGTGACTTTGTCCTTGTGTTATTGTGGATCTTCATCATGTCAGCCTTCTACAGACATCATCCAAACGTCAGCACAACATTCAGACAACTATTCATGTCAACACACATCAATAAGACGCTGTCCCAGGACCCCTGATCCACTGAACCACAGACTCCAGCTCCTGCCAGGATTGACCTGGTGAACACCAGATGACTGGTGAACAAAACCTTTATCCTGATGGATTTCTACAGCTCCCGTGGCCTGGATTTCCTCTGTGTGACAGAGACTTGGATGGGTGCCGGTGACTGCAGCGCTCTGGTTGAACTTTTAGCGACAGGTGTGTCTGGTCCCACATTAGACCTTGCTCTCTCTCACGGTCTTTCTGCAGGTTTCTTTCCAGATCCTGAAGGACTGTTGGAGACATTACCAGAACACTGTTAAAGAGGCCAAAAGGGAACACTTGGTAAAACTGATGGAGTCCAACCATCACAACCCAGGTGTGTTATTTAAAACCATTAACACTGTTCTTAATGGCCCACAGCCTGTTTGCACTGAGACATCCCCTGAAATGTTCAATAGCAAACTTGAACTGAACTTTTTCACTGATAAGGTTGCTACTGTGAGGTCTCTCATCTCAGCTCCTACATCTGACCCTTCTGACCCTGTTCCTTGCTCTGCTGTGTTTGAGAAGTTTGAGTCGGTGTCTCTGTTGTTTTTAGAAGATGTGGTTGCCCATATTAAGCCATCAGGATCTCCCTGTGACGCTGTCCCTCCTCACTTTTTAAAGAGGTCTTTCCAAGTATAGGGCAGTCAATTCTGTCCATTATTAACAGCAGTCTGTCCTCTGGTGTTGTTGTCTCACTCTCAAGTAGAGATATCGTCTCTGTTCTGTAACTTTATTTTTCCTGGCTCTACATCCGTTTCTTTTTTTACCATACACATTCTTGTGAAGCACACAAACATAAAACAAACAAATATCTGCCCCTTCTACTCTCTGCCTGGCAGTGACATCACCTGACCTCTGACCTCAATCCAAGTCACGCAAAATATAAATAAAATTAAAATACAACTTAAATAACATACTGCCTTGGCTCTCTGGCTTCTAAATGAAAATGAAAACTATTAAGATGTAAATGAAATAACAATATTTATATCTAGGCCAAGACCCTCCCACACTAAAAGAAATGTTGCCAAACATTTTCTTACTCTCAACTGTTGAACACTTGATGAAAGGCTAAGTAAACAGCTATGTATGACACACATCACATTTAGTTATTTTACAGGATGATGAGGTTGTACTATCTTGATAATCTATTCTGTTTCTTTCTTTACTAAAGTCTCTCATGGCCACAGTACAGGATCAAATGTCCACAGTCCATAAGTATTGAAGGGTGTATAGTCCATAGAAGCATTGCTGGGCCCCCCAAATCTTCACAAATGAGACAAGGAAATTTCCATCTACACCCAGAACTGTGTGTCAACACATTTGATAGCCATGTTCCCAGTAAGTCTATTCTGTAACTGTACACAGTACTAATTCAGAATCAGAAAAGACTTTATTGCCAAGCATGTTTGTACATACAAGGAATTTGTTTTGCTGCTGTTGCACCCATTACGCATAAAATAAAAAAATAATGTCATGTGAGTGGTCCTACACTCGATGGATCTCAGCCGTCTGCCAGAGGAGAGTCTGTTAAATAGTCTGTGTCCAGGGTGAGAGGGATCAGACACAATCTTAGCTGCTTCAGAGTCCTGGAAGCGTACAGCTGGTCTAGAGACGTCAGACTGCAGCCAATCACCTTCTCTGCAGAGTGAATGACACGCTGCAGTCTGCTCTTGTCCTTAGCAGAGGCTGCAGCGTACCAGGTGGTGATGGAGTTGGTGATGGACTCAATGATGGCAGTGGACAAGTCAACCATCATTGTTTTTGGCAGGTTGAATTTCTTCAGCTGCTGCAGGAAGTACATCCTCTGCTGTGCTTTTTTAATTAGGGCGCTGATGTTCAGCTCCCATTTGAGGTCCTGGGACATGATGGTGCCCAGGAAACAGAAGGAGTCCACAGTGTTGACTGTAGAGTCAGAGAGGATGATGGGGAGGTGTGGGGCTGTGTTCTTCCTGTAGTCCACGATCATCTCCACTGTCTTGGAGGCGTTCAGCTCCAGGTTGTGGCAGCTGCACCAAGTCACCAAACAGTCAATCTCCAATCTGTAGGCGCTCTCATCTCCACCTGAGATGAGCCCAATGAGGGTGGTGTCATCCGCAAACTTCAGGAGCTTGACAGACTCGTGACTGGAGGTGCAGCTGTTGGTGTACAGGGAGAAGAGCAGAGGAGAAAGGACACAGCCTTGAGGGGAACCCGTGCTGATGGTACGGGAGTCTGAGATGTGTTTTCCAGCCTCACAAGCTGCCTCCTGTCAGACAGGAAGTCTGTGATCCACCTGCAGATGGAGTCAGGCACGGTCAGCTGGGAGAGTTTGTCCTGTAGCACAGACGGAACGACCGTGTTGAAGGCTGAGCTGAAATCCACAAACAGGACCCTGGCATATGATCTGGGGGAGTCCAGGTGCTGGAGGATGAGGTGGAGGGACAGGTTGACGGCGTCATCCACAGATCTGTTTGATCTGTAGGCGAACTGCAGGGGGTCCAGGAATGGGTCTGTTAAATCCTTGAGGTGAGAAAGCACAAGGCGCTCAAAAGACTTCATCACAACCGATGTCAGGGCAACAGGGCGGTCGTCATGGAGACCAGTCGTCCTTGGCTTTTTGGGGACTGGGATGATGGTGGAGGCCTTGAAGCAAGCTGGCACGTGTCATGACTTCAGTGAGATGTTGAATATATCCGTGAACACTGAAGACATTTGATCAGCACAGTGCTTCAAGGTGGATGGAGACACAGGGCCCGTCCACACGGAAACGCAAAAACGCAGAAGTTTTTCATCGTTTTGGCCTTTCGTCCACATGTATCCTGTAAACGCATAGCCCTAAAACACACTTTTCTGAACATGGTTCCCAGGGTGGAGAAATTCGAAAACGCAGCTCTTGCGTTTTCATGTGGACGGCGAAAACAGGGAAAACAATGACGTCATCGCCACACTCCCGAGCAGCCTTCCACATCCCGCGAGACGTCTCGTAACAACATCAACAACAATGGCGGACTACATGCTAGTTTTCATGCTGGAGACGATATTGAGCCTGTTAGGGTTACTAGGGCAAAATATCATGCTCCTGTGCCACCACGCTGAGCAAAAAAGGCAATTTGTAAACAGCGCTCAAGATTTGTGCGCATGCTCCGCCTCTTCCTCTCCGTTTTTGGTAAATTTCTGAAACTGAAAAAGCGCCATCTATAGGCCTGGAATATGAAGTAGCGTTTTCGGTCGTGCTGAAACGGATCCGTGTGGACGCGGATATTTCTTGAAACGATGATCGAAAACGGAGAGGGATCGTTTTCGTACGTGTGGACGAGGCCACAGTGTCTGGTCCAGCAGCCTTGCGGGGGTTCTGCCTCGTAAACAGCCTCTTCACGTCCTTCTCCAGGATGGTGAGAGGTGAGATGGAGGAGGGAGGCTCTGAGTCCACCGGCTGTGAAGGAGCCTTGGCCATTGTTGTTGTCGGGGAGGAGGGGGGCACTAGTGTGAGGGCCTGTGAGGTTTCACAGATACCAGTGCTGGTGGGAGAGGCGTCATCGTGGGGGGTGGTGGTCGTCATACTGTCCCATTGTCTTTCAAAGTGGCAGAAGTATTCATTCAGGTTGTTGGCCAGGCGTGAACAGCCAGAGGTTAAACAAAAAAAAAAGGTTTGGTTACCCAAAACTGAAAAATAATGTACATTTCAGAATTATACAAACAGGCCTCTTTCAGGGAACATGAAGTGGGTTAACAATTTAAAGCTGTTCTGCAGCAATGAAGGTTGAATCAGCCTTGAAAGCTGGTGCTACTAATTCCTACAGGTGTTCCAACTTTTCTTGGTTCCTTACAACCTCCTCTGTCTGCATGAAAGCAGTGTTGGAACACACTGTGGTACCGGACCCTCATCAGAGCATCAGGTGAACAGTATTGCACTGCAGAAAGTAGTGTGTTGCTACAAAGATGGAGAGAAAAAGGCAATTAACAATGAAGAGAGACAGACCATCATAACACTAAATGTAGGTCTGTCCTACAGGAACTGGAGGAAACTCTGACAGGAAGAGGTTTAACAGACCCAAAGACACAACTGAATCAGAGGACAGGTTTCTGAGAGGTAACAGCTTGATAGGCGGCTCACAGGACAACAGCTTCAAGCTCAGCTTAATAGTGGTCGTAGTAAACAAGTCTCAGTTTCAACTGTGAAGAGAAGACTTGGAGCTGCAGGTTTGACAGAACGAGTTGCAGCAAGAAAGCTGTTGCTAAGATGTCAGACTAAGACAAAGAGGCTTGTCTGGGCCATGAAACACCACCACTGGACTACTGAAGACTGGAAGAAGGTATTATGGACTGATGAATCAACATTTCTAATCTTCAGTTCATCATGCAGGATCTTTGTACGCTGTCGAGTAGGTGAGAGGATGGTTCCACAGTGTGTGACATCAACTGTCAAACATGGAGGAGGAAGTGTGATGGTCTGGGGCTGTTCTGCTGGATCCAGGGTCAGTGACTTGTACAGAGTGAGAGGCACCCTGAACCAAAATGGCTACCACAGCATTCTGCAGCGCCATGCAGTACCCTCTGGTATGAGCCTAGTTGGTCAGAGGTTCATCCTACATCAAGATAATGACCCAACACACAAGTCCAAGCTATGCCAGAACTACCTCAGGAGAAAAGAACCAGATGGTCAGCTTGAAAACATGGAGTGACCAGCACAGTCTCCAGACTTAAACCCCATGGAGCTGGTTTGGGATGAACTGGACAAAAGAGTGAAAGCCAAGCAACCTACAAGTGCCAAACATTTATGGGAACTTCTGCAACAGACTTGGGAAGAACTTTCTGAAGAATATTTGATTTCTATTGGAGAAAGAAAGCCACGATTGTTTTCAGCTGTTATATCTGCCAAAGGTGGCTGCTCTGATGAGTCCAAGGTTTAGAAAACCTTTTGGTCTATAAATTGATTCCATGATTTCTTTTTCCACTCAAATTGTTTATTTGTTCTATGCTTTCATTTCAGAGTGTAATGAGACACTGAACTGAATAATTTTCAGTAAAAAAAATGGAAAAAGCCTGGTGTTCTAAAACTTATGACCGGTAGTGTATGACGTCACTGCTTCTGTGTACTCATCCAAACTGTTTGTCGCCTCCTTGAAAGTGTCCCAGTCAGGGCAGTCCAAACATGTCTTCACTGGTCCACATCTTTGATGTCCTCACAGCAGGTTTACAGAGTTTAAGTTTCTACCTGTTAGCTGGAATCAGGTGGATCATGACGTGGTCTGATTCTCCCAGTAACTGCACAGTTTTCTGGTGCTGCCTCTGGGTGAGGTTTGTGATCACCTGACTCAAGGGTGGATCTCCATGCACGCTGATAGTAGTTTCTCTGTCCTCTTCACACACTTTTCTTCACATCCTGCCTTACAATGACACAGACTTCTTACATGACTTCTCTCCACTTCTCTGCATGGCCAGTCTGTGACTGGTTTCTCTCCTCATTTCCTGGGGAACATTAGGTCTACTGGTAGTGTTGGTTCACGGCCAAAGAGAAGGAAGAATGGAGAAAATCCTGTTGCTTCATGCTCAGTTGAGTTATAGGCATGGACCACTTTGTCTTTCCACGTTGAATTCTGAGACTCCTCCAGCGTTGCAGCATTCCCAGCACCCACATAGCAGAGACATGTGGGCCAGATCTGGCTTGAAGCCGGCACAGGTGGCGTTCACTCGGCACTGGCATACGGCATGTGAGCCAGACATGGCCCAGATGCGGCAAAGGCGGCACTGTCTTGACTCCGGCAGACAGATGTGGGCCACTTGTGGAGTGCCGAGTTCGGCCCACATACCAGCTTAGACCTCTGGGCCACATATGTGAGGCCGGACTCATGCCACCCTTAAAGTTATTTTTCGATATTTTTGAGTGAGTTGTTGTTTAACATCACAGATTTAATAAAAATAAATAAATAAATAAAATATTATTATGATATATTGTCGATGTCAATCAATGTCAACTATCACAATATCGTTCTTGTCGAAACAGGACAGATATCACAGTTGATCTGAAATTTTAAAGTTAAACCTTGCAACAGCGGCCTTTCAACGGTCAGCCAGCTATCCACGTTTTAAATTCATCAGCAACTCAACGGAAGTAACGTAACCGTCCAGGTGACTCACGCGACCAACGTCAATGTGGCCAGAGCTAATGGCTGCTCGTGCACTCCGGTGAGACGGACAACAAAAACGTGGTGAGTGAAATGCATCAGTTTATGTTTACGACAACATGTGTTTTTGAGACAATGTGTTAGCAGTTGGTATACAAAGACAATTCCTGTCTAGAGTCTAGCCTGAATGTTAACAAGGGGCGCTAACGGTTAGCTATGTGGCTAACGGTTAGCTATGTGGCTAACGCGTCGTTAGCGTTAGCTAATGATTACCGTTAGCCTAAAATGCGGCTCAGGAAAGGATGAACTGCTCTGTTTTGCTGTTAAACTTGTTTATTCGTTTTGAATAAATGATATAGACGAACTTAACACAGCGGATATTTTGCCGAAGGGGTCGTTTTCTTTTTTCACGTTTTTTCCAGCTAGTTAAACATTAGTGCTACTACCATAGCTTCTGCTAGCTGACCGTTGGCATTTTTTTTCCCTCTGGCCTGGCAATTGCAGATACATCGTGCTTCAACACAAAAATAGCGTTTAAAAAGGCAACTGTAGACTCGTAGAGTTTCATATATGTATGTGTTATGTGTTTTTATTTTATTTTTTTGAGAAGACGCTTCACAACTCATCCGAGTAGCTTCTTCAGTTCTAGGGGACTGGTGGGAAGTTTGAGGTTTAGGAACTTAGACTGAAACTATTGTTTGTTAACAACCATAAAACGGGTCGGTTTGAATGTTGTGTTTACAAACCTACGGACTCTATTTTCAAGAATCTTAGAGTTATTTTTATTGATTACATACTGATACTGACTACTCCCAGTTTGTGTAACACTAAGTCCTTGTTTTGTACATAAATTAAACCAAGTAGATGTAGGAAAACACTTATCTGAATATTGTCATCACTATCAGTTTTAATATAATTACAGTAGCCATATTACCTAATGATACATAAATGTTAATTTCCAATCATTTGTGCTTTGTGTGTATGTTTCAGCTGCTGTTGGCGTAACTGACTAACATCTGGGGCCACAGACCAGGAAATAGACTGGACCATCAAAATATGTTTACATCTCTCTCCAGGTAGAGATGGTGGCAGACTGAAGAGGATGAAGAGAAAGCAAGAAATGGACAGCACCATATCTTAAACTCGTGCTGAGAGTGGGGAGAGTCCAGTTTTCCCCCTGCTGCCATCAGGTCTGCGTTTCCGATGCCTGAGGACAAAGACTGAAAGGCTGAAGAATGGTTTCTATCCACATGACATCAGCCTGCTCAACTCTAAGCCTTAACCAGACTTAGGTTTAAGAGGTTTAAGACTAATACTGCCTAAGATTGTTCCTACCTCATCATTTAAATGCAATTTCTTTTCTTTATTTTTTAAAGCAAATGATAGCTTTGTGACACAGTTTTGTTTGACATTAGAGGACGATGTGTTCTCCCATTTATTGTTGTCTTTCCAATCTTTGGTGGGGGGTGCTCAGCACCCCTAAAGCTCTGACCCTAGAATCGCCCCTGGCTGACATCAGGAACCACTTCCGAAAATGGTTTGGCCCACCTTAGGGCCAGATTAGGGCCAGCTCTGGTTGCAGTGTGGCTGAGATGTGGGCCTTATGTGGCCCACGTGTTGGATGCCGGATGTGGGCTACATAAGGGCCGGAATTCTTTCAGGCATGTGGGCCGAGTGCAAGTGGGAGGTGTGGCCCAGAGGTGGGCCACACCAGTTTTGCTATGTGGGCAGTGTTCTATTGAAGCGCTCTGCCGGATTAGCTTGAGGGTGATATGGGGAAGTGTGGGAGTGACGAATACCACAGTAAATCTTGGAGCTTGTGGAAGAGAGTGTTTTCAAACTCTTTCCCTGGTCGTGGTGTTTTGGATGGGAAACCAAAACACATGATAAATCATCAAAAAGCTTTCAGGCTGCTGTCTTCCCAGACTTGTCTCTTGTTGCATATGCCTGTGTATATTTAGTAAAATGATCAACAACTACAAGTATGTATTCCTCACCTCCCTTACACTTGTCCAGATGTAAGTAATCAATGGAAATCATCTCAAACAGTGCAGAAGTCTCTATACTCTGTGGTTTCTTCCTCTTGATGCAGCGACACACTTTGGTAACATAATGTTCCATCTCTTGTCTCATCTTAGGCCAAAAGAAGGATTCTCCTGCTGGAGCCACTATTCTATCTGCACCTAAGTGTCCCATTTCCTCATGTAGGTGTTTCAGAGACTCAGGAACAACTAGTCTCTCTTTGGAGGATGCCATCACCATCTATGTGTAGACAGGGCCACTCCCTGAGAAGTTGTCGGACGCCTTTGGTCTCGTCAACTTGTCTTTATGTTTCAGGTGGACAATTCTGTTTATGGGGCGGCACAGTGGTGTGGTGGTCAGCACTGATGCCTCACAGCCAGAAGGTTCTGGGTTTTAATCCAGGTCGACTGGTTCCTTTCTGTGTGTAGTTTGACAACTTCTCAGGGAGTGGCCCCGTCCTGTGTCTGCGTGGGTTCTCTCCAGGTTCTCCAGCTTCCTCCCACCGTCCAAAGACATGCTGGTTAGGTTCATTGGTGATTCTAAATTGGCCGAAGGTGTGAGTGTCTCTCTGTGTTAGCCCTGTGATAGACTGGAGACCTGTCCAGGGTGGACCCCCCCCTCTAGACCAATGACAGCTGGGATAGACTGGAGACCTGTCCAGGGTGGACCCCCTTCTAGACCAATGACAGCTGGGATAGACTGGAGACCTGTCCAGGGTGGACCCCCCTCTAGACCAATGACAGCTGGGATAGGCTCCAGATCCCCCATGACCCTTAACAGGACAAGAGGTTACAGAAGATGAATGAATGAAGTTGTAATGATACATCTTCTGATGCTAAGCTAGGGCACATCATCAGTGATGTTCCTGATCTCATTGGGTGTTTCGGGTCTTTCGAAACATCAGACACCCTCCTTCAGGTGACCCAGCTGAGGTTGAACAAGCCTCAGCTTGTGCCCTAGCAGCATTTGTCCACGGATCCGCTCTTTTGATCCAGAGCCACCTCGAAGCCTTCTCTGCAGCCTCTGTGCTGTTGCCGATAGCCCTTTTTCTTTTCTCACCCGTGATGCCGAGTACAGTGTAGGCCCTGTAGAGGGACTGCCCTGCAAAGCCTCTGCACCCCACCTCCACCGGTAAGCACCTTGCCTTCCAGCCTCGGTTGTGGCAGTTGCTGACGAGGCATTCATATTTCTCCCTCTTCCGCTCAAACGCTTCCTCCATTCGGTCTTCCCATGGCACAGTGAGCTCCAACATGACCAGGTTCTTCGTTGCCTCAGATACCAGGACAATGTCAGGTCTCAGGGTGGTATTGACGACATGCTGGGGGAACTTAAGCTGTTTATCCAAGTCCACTTTCAGCTGCCAATCCTGTGCGGTGTTCAGAAGCCCTAATGCTACTCTGGAGGATCTTTCTGGCTTCTCTCCGGCCCTGATGAAGCTGATGGTTAGCTTGGAGGGCTTTGACCTCCGGCAGCTGCTGATGTTATTCTGGATGCTCTCCGCAATTGTTTTGAGCACCTGGTCATGCTGCCAGCGATACCGGCCTTCCCCCAAAGCTCTTGGGCAACAGCTCAAGATGTGCTCAAGAGTTCCCTTTCTCTTACACAGGGCACATTCTGGTGTATCGGCCAAACCCCAGGTGTGCAGGTTGGATGGGCTGGGGAGGACATCATAGACTGCCTGCACCAGGAACTTGATGCGGTGTGGCTCTGCCCGCCAGAGGTCCGCCCAAGTGATCTTCCTCTCCACAGCTTGTTCCCATCTAGTCCAGGTACCCTGACGTGACATTGCCACTGCTTTGGTGGACCTTTCCTCCTCCACCGCTGCCCTCACCTCGCCTTGAACTAGCTGCCTCCGCTCCTTCCCCCAAGCCTTGTCAAACCGGGGCCCTTGAAAGGTTCCTAGCCCAGTCCTACCTCTGGCCACTGCTCCCACCAGAACACAATGATGCAGCCGTGACTCTACCTGGTCTACTGCTGCCTCTGCCCTCCATTTCCTGCCAGTCTTGACCTCTACCCCTGCCCCGGAGACTTTAGGGTCCCCTGACTCACAGAGCTGCAGCACCTCTCTTGCTCGCAGGACCTTGAACTCCTCTTCAGTGGATTTTAGAGGGAGCTGCAACTTGCAGGTGTTTCCGTAAAGGGCGATGCTGCTTAAGCTCCGCGGGAGTCCCAGCCATCTCCTTAGGTAGCGGCAGACTCTCCTTTCCAGTTCTGAGATGGTTGTGATTGAGAACTCGTGTTTATGACCAGGTCTGTATTTTAGGCTGGTTTTATGTCATCTGCTGCAAGAGGCTGAACTGGCTCTGAGATGTTGTGCCCTTCTGGCAGCACATCTTCATTACAGGTAACAGCAGAGATTCAGTTCACTTCTCCTGTCTTGTCTACGTCCAGGGCTTTCCCGATGCATTTGACGGTTTCCTGCTGGCATTCCTCAGAGCATTCTTGGATGACCTCCTCAATGGGTTTTGATCTGCGTGACAGGAAGTCTGCATCTCTATTTGCTGTTCCAGGCCTGTATTTCAATGTGAACCTATAATCTGCTAACTCTGCCACCTAGTGGTGTCCAGCTGTATTCAGTTTTGTGACATAAGTCAGGGGATTATTGTCACTGTAAACTATAAAGTGAGATGAGTGGAAAAGAAAGTCCTGAAACTGGTATAAAACTGCACCTAGACCATCTTCAGAGGCATCCACATGAAGCACAAAGGGTTTCTCTAGGTCAGGGTATGTCATGACTGGTGGATTTGTTGGCTGATCTACAATTCTGTTCAGTATCGATGATCGGGTGTTCGGTGTCACTGTTGGCCACCAGGATGGCTACCAGGACAGGTTTGTCACTCATTCCAGCTACAGCATCTTTGGATAAGGTGACATCAGTTTCCATCCATCCCTTATATGGAATGTCAGTTCCATTTGCAGCTGAAAGCTCTAATGATCCATTTTCAAGCAGCTCAGTCACTGGTCTCACTTCAGCGTCTGGTAGGTACTTTGTTTTCCTGTTAGTTCCCACAATTGATACCTATGAACCAGTGTCCCACAGTATCATGGTGTCAACTCCTCCTGAAGAGGCTCAAACTAGACGTCTCTTTCCTACCAGCTTCACCGTTTGCAGCTGTTTACCAGTGAGAGGTGCTCTTAGACTGAAAAGCTCTGCTTTCTCTCTGTTTTCAGTGGGACATTGCAGGACTTCAACTTGGACTGTTGACATTTCTAACATTGTCTGCTATTGACAGTCTTAGGCCGTGTTAGGCATGTTCAGTTTGTTCATTCTCTTCACCAATTGCCTCCACTCTGATCATTTTTGCTTTTGGTGTGGTTGAAAGGTTGCTCTTTCTTTCCATTTCCAGACTGTATACAGCCGTCATGTTCTCCAGAAGGACTTAATAATAATAATAATAATAATAATAATACATTTTATTTAAAAAAAGCGCTTTTCAAGATACTCAAAGACACTTTACATAAAAAGAACATCAAATCAGTAAAACAATGTGAAATAGAACACTAAAAACACAATAGACTGAGCTAAACATTAAAAGCAATTTTAAAAAGGTGTGTTTTTGACAGAGATTTGAAGGTAGGAAGGTCGGTACAGTCACGGATGTATTTGGGGAGAGAGTTCCAGAGGGAGGGGGCAGCTGCAGAGAAGGCTCTGTCGCCCCAGGTTCGGTGCTTGGTCCTGAGTGGTGGAGTAAGGAGGTTTGCGTCAGATGAACGGAGGCTGCGGGATGGATTATGTTGATGGAGCAGGTCAGTGAGATAGGAGAGGAGGATTTTGAACTGAATACGCTGTGGAACTGGGAGCCAGTGGAGTTTCTGGAGGACAGGAGTGATGTGATCACAGGTGCGGGTGAGGAGACATGCAGCAGAATTTTGGATTTACTGTAGTTTATTTAAAGTTTTGGATGGTGTGCCATAGAGGATGCTGTTGCAGTAGTCAATTCTGGAAGTGATGAAGACATGGATGAGGGTTTCAGCAGCAGAGAAGGAGAGTGATGGACAGAGTCGGGCAATGTTCTTGAGGTGGAAGAAGGCAGTTCTGGTGATTTGATTGATGTGATGATCAAAGGAGAGGTTACTGTCAAAGATGACTCCGAGGTTGCGACTGTAGGGGGATGGAGACAGGGTGGAGTTGTCGATGGTGAGGCGGAAACTGTCTGTGGTGTTGTTGAGGGATTTGGGGCCGATAATGATTAGGTCTGACTTGTCACAATTTAGTTTGAGGAGGTTGATCTGCATCCAGGATTTGATGTCAGTGAGGCAATTGGAGAGAGTGGAAAGAGTGGCGGGAGTGATGGAGTTGGTGGAGATATAAAGCTGGACGTCATCAGCATAACAGTGGAAATGGAGACCGTGGTGGCGAACGATGTTGCCAAGGGGGAGCAGGTAAAGTATGAAGAGGAGAGGACCAAGCACCGAACCCTGGGGGACGCCTTGGGACAGAGGAACAGTGGAGGAGGTGCAGTTGTTGATGTGGATGAATTGTTGTCGGTCTGAGAGGTATGATTTGAGCCAGGAGAGTGCAGTGCCAGTGATGCCGAGGGAGGACTCAAGGCGGAAGAGGAGAATGGTGTGATTTATGGTGTCGAAAGCTGCAGTGAGGTCCAGGAGGATGACACAACGGTGGTGGGGCTGATAACAGGGGGGAACGAGGCGGCCTACAGAGATGAGGTCCTGAAACTTGGTGAATGGTGTGCAACTAACAACCTGGCACTGAATATCACCAAGACTAAGGAACTCATCCTGGACTTCCGGAGGAACAGAGCCGCCCCTGCCCCCCTGTACATCAACGGCGAACGTGTGGAGCGAGTGGAGTCCTTCAAATTCCTCGGGGTCCACATCTCTGCAGACCTCTCCTGGTCAGTCAACACCTCAGCTCTGGTCAAAAAGGCCCAGCAATGACTACACTTCCTGAGGGTGCTCAGGAAGCAGCAACTACATACAAGCCTGCTGGTGACCTTCTATCGTGCCACCATTGAGAGCCTGCTGACCTACGCTGTGTCAGTGTGGCACTCCAGCTGCACAGAGGCTGACAGGAAGAGGCTGCAGAGGGTGACAAACACAGCACAAAAAATCATCGGCTGCCCCTTGCCTTCCGTAACCTCCATCTACAACTCCCGCTGTCTCAGCAGGGCCAGGAACATTCTAAAGGACAATACTCACCCCGGTTTCTATCTCTTCAACCTGTTGCCTTCTGGCATGCGTTACAGGTCCATATCTGCCAGAACAAACAGACTCAGGGACAGTTTCTTCCCCAAAGCTGTCACCATTCTGAATTCAAACTTACACTGAAATCTGACATAATTATTTGCACTGAAATTGCCTCTATACTACCTCTGTTTTATTTGTCTGTCTGGGTACTTTAGTAGTGTTTGATAGTTATAGTTTCTTTTTATATTTTTATATTTACGTATTTATATTGCGCTGGGTGCACTTTTAAGGAGCTGCTTAAATCTCATTGTACTGTGTATAATGACAATAAAGGTTTTCTATTTGTATTTCTTCTTCTATTCTAGGATGGTGAGGTGGCCGGAGTCTGTGGAGAGGAGGATGTCATTGGTGACTTTCAGGAGGGCTGTTTCGGTGCTGTGTTGGGAACGGAAACCAGATTGAAATGGTTCGAACAGGTCATTTGAGCAGAGGTGGGCTTTGAGTTGTGTGGCGACAATACGCTCCAGTATTTTGGACAGAAAGGGGAGATTGGAGATGGGCCGGAAGTTCAACAAGATGTCAGGGTTGAGTCCAGGTTTTTTGAGGATGGGGTGATAGCAGCCAGTTTGAGTGAACGGGGGACTGAGCCAGACCTGAGGGAGGAGTTGATGATTTCTGTGATGAGTGTGGAGATGGCTGGTAAAGAGTCCTTAATGAGGTGAGACGGGATGGGATCCAGAACACATGAAGAGGTTTTCATGCCTATCATGATTTTGGGCTGGAGAGGTGAGGAGGGGAGGAGCAGGTGAGGGAGTGGGAGTGCAGGCCGTGGGGGCAGGAGAGGAGGACAAGTTGTTATAAATGGTGTTGATTTTTGTTTGGAGGAATGAGAGAAAGGAGTTGCATTTGTCAGTGGTGAATGAGTTGGAGGTATTGTCGCTGGGCTTGAGGAGTTTATTTACTGTAGAAAACAGAGCCTTGGGGTTGGTGGAGCCAGAGTGAATGAGGTGAGAGTAGTAGGTGGATCGGGCAGTACTGAGAGCATCCTTGTACTGCTGAAGGTAATCTGTATAGGCTTGTAGATAGACAGTTAAACCGGTTTTCTTGTGGAGTCTTTCAAGCTGATTTCATTTTGTGTAGTTCAGGAGTGTACCAGGGGGCAGAATGGGTGAAGGAGACAGTTTTAGTTTTGATGTGGGCTAGCTGATTGAGACAGGAGGAGAGTATTTCGTTGTAGAATTTGGTGAGGTCGTAGGGATTGTCAGTTAACGGAGGGGGGAGGCAAATATTTTACTAGCAAGAGAGGCAGAAAGGGCTGAAGGGGAGATGGATTTGAGGTTTCTGAAAGATATTGTCCATTTATCCTTAGCGGTGGGAATGGGGATGTCGATGTCCATGATGATTGCCAAGTGGTCAGAGATGTTGAGGTTGAAGCTGGAGACGTGATGTAAGGTGAGACCAGTGGAGCAGACCAGGTCCAGGATGTGACCACGGCTGTGGGTGGGAAAGTTGACGTGTTGAGTGAAGTTGAAGCAGTGTAGCAGTTCCAGGAATTCAGTGGCAGATTTGCAGTCAGTGTCAATGTGGATGTTGAAGTCCCCCAGAAGAAGAACGGAAGGTGAGATGGCAGATAACTGGGTGAGGAAGTCAGAAAAGTCTGAGAGGAAGGAGGGGTTTGGTTTGGGAGGGCGGTAGATGATGGCAGTGACCAGAGGAGTGGGACCAGAGAGTTTGAATGTGAGGTGTTCAAAGGAGCGAGCAGCAGGGATGGAGATGGTGGATGTTTTAATGTCCTTCCTGTAAAATGCTGCTACACCACCTCCCCGCCCCTCAGATCGGGGTTTGTCCATATAGATGTATCCGGTCGGTGTGGTCTGGTTGAGAGAAAAGTAGTCCAGAGGTTTGTGCCAAGTTTCAGTGATGCAGAGGAAATCCAGGTTATTGTCAGTTATAAATTCATTCAGAATGAGACCTTTATTGTTAAGTGAGCGGGTGTTGAGCAGAGCCAGTTTCAGGTGACGTTGCTTCATGATAGGTTGTGAGGACTGAGGAAGGGGGCGGAGATTTGATAGGTGCACATGTCGTTTGTTGTGATGATGTAATGAGGAAGTTGCGGTTTGCGGTAGAGTCAGGAGTTGAAAAGTTGTAGTTGAACATACGACCAGAGCCTCTGAGTGGAGATTGGCGACTGCACCAGGATGGCCTACGGGGGGAGCTGGTGAGATCAGTGGCAACTGCTGACTCACACAAAGAGGAGGGTGAGGAAGAGTAGCCAGGAAAGAACGGAGGATGAGTAGTTCCAACACCTTTCCGCGAGAGGGTATCAGCGCTAATTGAAAGTGCTAGATTGTATTGTGTGGACTGGGGTAGGAGCGCTGAAAGGCCAGGTGATGATAATTAGGGGTGCACCGATCCGATATTGGGATCGGATATCGGCCCCGATATTGACAAAATAGCTGGATCGGGGATCGGAAAAATTAACAGATCCACGGGCCGATGCAGTTTTTTTTTTTTTTTTCCTCCGTCGCAGCAGATCCTACGTCATTCGTTAGCAGCACGTGTGTCGCATGCTGGAACGAGTTGGAGATCCTGTGTAGTAGTCCAGTAGGTGGCGGTATATGTCGTGAAGATATGATCCGCCATTAAACAGAAGAAGAAGAAGAAGAACGAGTTGGAGCATTTAAAGGGGAACTCCAGCGCAAAATGAACCTGGGGTTAATAACACATGTGTACCGAGTTCGACCATTCCCTGGTATTTGTTTTCATGCATTTGTTTTGTTAGTCAAATGTGACCAGTTTTCTTGCAAACCGATAAACTGAACTCTCTTTCCTATGCTCTCAGTGCTTTCTTCCGGCAACAGACAGTTCAGTTTCCCCAAGATGGCGCCCGCCTGGATATGCGAGCCAGACATGAACGGTACTGTGTTCCTTTTTTAATAAACTGACTGTATACTTGCAAAGTTCTCAATGCTTGGGTTTACATGTAGAGACCCTAGTTATGCTACCGTGTAAGTGTGGTGATATTGTGAGCCTTGTTAGTGGTATAGAAATAGCGATTTCTTTTTATGTGTAGGTGTGCCCCGAAGGCTAGCGTTATACGCTAATTAGCGGTGTGCAAGAAAACTGGTCACATTTGACTAACAAAACAAATGCATGAAAACAAATACGACAGATATACAAAGCCCAAGCATCGGTATCGGTATCGGGACTGAAAAAGTCGGATCGGTGCATCCCTAATGCTAATGATGTTAATGGTCACACACGGAGGTGTAGCTGGTATGAGACGGCATGCTGTGTTAGCTGCAAGCAAGTGGCTTCCGGACTTGTTTAGGTGGAGGCCGTCAGGTGAGAAAAGAGAGGGGCGGCACCAAAAAGAGTCGAAGTTGTGGATAAAGTTCATCTTGAGTGAGCCGCACATTGACTGCAGCCAGGTGTGAAGATAAAGAAGGTGGCTGAAACGCTCTGAGCTGCGGCCCGACGTGGGGATAGGGCCGGAAATGAAAATGGATTTTCCGCTGCTGATGAGGAGATCAAACAGGCCGATAAAATTGGCTTTTGTAAACTCCGAGTGCTGGCGATTTGTGTCACATGTGTCAATATGAACAATTATCTTTGTGATGGACGATGGAAGTGACGTTAAGAGACTGGGAAGTTTGTCCAGGATATCAACAGTTGTGGCCCCGGGAATGCAGTGGGTAATGGCATTGAAGAAACGGATGTTTCTCACCAGCGAGTCGCCGAGAATCAGCGCCGTAGGAGGGAAAAGAGGAGTTGGGGCAGCCGCTGGAGGAAAAGTGGCGTGGGAAAAAGAGCGTTTAATGTCCGACAGTGGGTGATTTTGTGAGGGCGGTTTTGCACGTTCAGATGACAAAGGCTTAGACAGTTTTGGGGCAAGGAGTAAAGTATATTATTGCTGAGGAGCGTCATCGAGAACGGACAGCAGGAGAGATGGGAAAACCCGGGACTGACCGAGGGGAATGGAAGCGCCGCAGAAGTACCAGCAGATTCTAGGGTCATAGATGATGGGGACAGAGGTGGCTCCTGCTCTTCTAGGCTGGAAAACATGTTGGACGTGGACAACCTTCAGGCTTTAGGTGGTTGGGGGGGGGTTAAGGAGTTTTCCACCGTGTCTACCCCTGCCGGCAACGGTCCATTCGCCAGGGGTAGAGGTAGGTCCCAGAAGGACCTTCGGCTTGGCTCCTAGGTAATCCCAGTGGTCAGCAGGTACACCATTGGCAGCGGCGGGGACAGTCTTTTCAAGTTGTACACTCAGCCATCACTGCATTAAACAAACTCCAGTGACAATAATCCATCCCCTCTATTCTTTTGTGTTTATGTTGTCTGCACTGTCCACTTTTGCTTGCACTGTGTTGAGGAGGGAGGGTAACTAGAGGGGAGGGGGGGTATGGTGTGTCATTTTATATGTCATATGTTATATGTGATGTGTGATTTTTTGTATGAGACTGTGATGTTAACATCAAATGCTGCTGTCTTTCTTTTATGGAATGAAATGATGTGTGAAGAAGAATATCCTTTATAGGACAATAAAGACTCTATCTATCTATCTTCCTCGGTGGAAACAGGAACAGACTTCTTGCCCACGATGACAACAGAGTCATTTGATGTTATTGCAGTTGCGCCAGCATACATGGAGTCCATGAATTCTTCTTCGTTTATGATCTGATGTAGAACAGAGATTCTGCCTTCCAGCTCAGAGATGATCTGCGATTTGTGTAGACAGCCATCGCATCCTGGAGATGAGGTGAGTGGCGGCATAATGCTTCGTCCAGAGGTTAGTAGATTCTGGCCCATTTCTGGGCCTGCTGCGTTGATTCTGCTTCGGTAAGTGGATCGGATGGTTATAGTTGTTGTTCCACCAGCCGATGGTGAAGTTTGATGGTGCAACTTCGCGAGGTGTCGTCAGCTGGTCGGAGCACTAGTAGTGTTTAGCTGAGTCGGCGCAGCTAAGTTGGTTGAGCCACCGGTCACAGGCGGTGCAGGCCTTATCAAACAACGTACGAAAATAAGTTAACAAGCACCGATTTCTATGAATACAGCAGAGCTGCGATAGTGAAACTACAATAGAGAGTAAGATCCATTGAATCTTAGACTAAAAACACAGTTAAAACGGCGAAAACGGGATCTGTGATCCGACGTGGTTTTATTGTTGTTGCTGTCATTTTAATTGACATCATCTTCAATTTGCGTTTTTTGTAAGTATAGCTTTATGTCTGTTCCGTAGAATTTGCCTGAAGGCTTACAGTGTCGAATCTATTCTACTCTTCACATAACTTTTGAGTTTTGTTCCTGGGGTTATTGCTTGAAGAACAGCTTCGACAACTTCTCCCTCCTCATATCCTTCCTTTAGTGCCCTTTGAAATTGTCTCTAACCCTAACCCTAATGTTGACTCTTCCTGAGGGTCCCTATATTTAATATAATTTGGGATTTGTATTTGTCATATTTTTCATTCTGATCTATATTGTTAAAATTCTTTTAATTTTACCCCACCGTTAAAGGAGCACATTTAACCCTGCTTTAACTTGCATAAACATACAACCTGTGCCTGTGCATAGTAACCTTTCTCTTTATGAGTAGGATTACTTCTTTGTCCCCAAACCTAACCCTGATTCCCCAATTTGTCCAGTTATTTTTAACTCTGTCCTGTTGGATATTAAAGAGTTATGTGAGGTCAGAACCAGAAAGAAGTCTTCTTCTTCTATCATACCAGATACGGGCTTGTTGACCACTTTGCTGCAGCTTTGCTCACTAGATAAGATGCACCACACTCTAATATTTCACCTTGTAGAAACCAGTTAGAGCCGGCCTCAGCTACACATGGGAAACTACTGATCCACTAAAGGCGGCGCTCCTCCTATTGTCCTCGGGTGGAGCCCAGATAGAATCAAACTTGTGTGCACACATAGTTGGGGGCTTCTCCTTTTCTACCCATAAGGTGGTTAAGCTGAAGTCTCAGCGCTGACTCTGGACCTATTCTCTGCTGCTAAATAAACTGTCAGTTGGAGAGAAGTTGTCAGGTGGTCTATTCATAGTCAGACTAACCTTTCCAATAGGTAGAAAGAACCTGGACTGAAGGAGAGGGAACAGTTCCTCCTTCAACAGTCCTGTACAGCTGAGGGACAAAAAACATATTGTGACTATCTACAGCAGCTGTTGAATTCAGGTTTGAACCGCCTTCTCTTTGCATCTGTATTATCAGATGCTGTTTCATTTTTGTCCAGCAGGTTGTGCTCTTGGACTGCGCTTGGAGGCAGGGATTTATTGCTATCCTCAACAAAACAGACATTCCTTCATCCTCCCTTGAGATAATATCTTCTCCTTCTATATAATGAACAATGAGCCTTCTCAACTGGTGAGGTAAGTCTTTGTCACGTTCATCCACTGTAAGGCTAAGTGCTGCTCACACATCAGTCAGATCCAGTAACTTTTCTTCTACCTCTGCCACGATACTTTCCCACTCAGGTGACATCTGTTGTAGTTCTGACATGATAGAAAACGTTGACCTTCACCGTCTGTGGCTTTTGAAGTCCGCAGGCTTGGTTAGCAGCTAGCTTCACGCTGAAGAAAAACTTGGACCGGGTGGAAACACCAAGTTCATGTTGCACTCTCAAGTAGAGACATCGTCTCACACTTCTGTAACTTTATTTTTCCTGGTTCTACATCCGTTTCTTTTTTAGCAAACACAGGCTTGTAAAACAAACAAACATAAAAGAAATGAAAAACTGTCCCTCCTACTCTCCTCCGGGTGATGACATCACCTGACCACTGACCTCAGTCCAAGTCATGTAACACACTAATAAAATTAAAATACAACTGAAATAACAAACTGCCTTAAATAAAAATATTTATATCTAGGGCGGCACAGTGGCCGTAGGTGTGAATGTGAGTGTGAATGGTTGTCTGTCTCTGTGTGTGGCCCTGCGATGGACTGGCGACCTGTCCAGGGTGTACCCCTGCCTCTCGCCCGATGACAGCTGGGATAGGCTCCAGCAGACCCCCGTGACCCTTAACAGGACTAAACGGGTTTAGAAGATGGATGGATGGATGGATGGATATTTATATCTAGGCCACAACATTATTCCCCTTAGTTTTAAACATGCAGTGGTTCAACCCCTGATTAAGAAACCTGGCCTCCATCTCAGTGTGCTGGTCAATTTCAGACCCATCTCCAAGCTGCCTTTTATCTCAAATATCTTGGAGAAAGTTGTTGAAGCAAAACCTGGATGGTCTTGAACTTTTTAAATGTTAATGAAACTAAAACAGAAGTGATGGTGTTTGGTCCCAGTGGCTTTTGTGAACCCCTCCCTGTTGATTTGGGCACCTTGTCATCTTATGTAAAGCCAGCAGTCTCAAACTTGGGTTTTAAGATGGACAGTGATTTTAAAGTAGATCAACAAATTGGTGCAGTGGTTAAGTCCAGCTTTTTTCACCTTAGGAGGCTGGTAAAGGTGAAGCCCTTTCTGACTCATCATCACTTTGAGACAGTAATCCATGCCTTCATCACATCTCAGCTAGATTACTGTAACCCTCTTTATTTTGGGCTCAGCCAGTCGTCCCTCGTACGTCTCTACTTGGTCCAGAATGCTGCTGCTGGTCTCTTAACTGGAGGACGTAAGAGGGAGCACATAACTCCCATTCTGGCCTCCCTCCACTGGCTGCCTGTGCATTTTAGAGTTCATTTGAAGATTCTTTTATTTGCCTTTAAATCTTTAAATGGTCTGGCTCCACCTTACCTCTCTGAGCTTCTCCATCCTTACACTTCTGCTGGGTGTCTCAGGTCAGCTGATCAGCTGCTCCTAGAGGTACTGAGGTCTAAGCTCAGAGGGGACAGAGCTTTTTCTGTTGCTGCTCCCAAACTATAGAACCATCTACCACTGCACATCAGACAAGACCCCTCACTGTCCATTTTTAAAACTTGTCTTAAAACCCAGCATGAGACCCTGCTCTAGTTTAGTGCTTTTAGTGTTTTTATTGTTTTTAATTGTTTGTCTTATGTATTCTGTTCTTATTCTTCCCTATGTACAGCACTTTGTTTCAGCTGTGGTTTTTAAAGTGCTCTACAAATAAAGTTGAGTTGAGTTGATTCAGTTGGGGATTAAACATATCAAATCTACAACAGTAACAGACAGTGAACTCACTCCAGAGTCTCCAGTCTACAGTCTGGACTCTCCAGAAAACCACACAGATGCTTCACTCCTGAATCCTTCGGGTCGTTCATACTCAGGTCCAGATGTTTCAGATGGGAGGGGTTGGACTTCAGAGCTGGTCCCAGAGAATCACAGCTGATCTCTGACAACCTGCACAAACTCAGTCTGAATAAAGAATAAAAGATGAAATGATTGATGATCAATCAGATTATCAGTTGAAACAAATGTGAGTTCAGAGGATCTTCTGGATCCATATGTGACTCTTCAGTTCTAATCAGAAACATTCATTGACTTTAACAACTAACAGTGGACATTTTCTACAGTTTCTCATACAAACACTCGTCTTGAACTAAAGGTCATTTACAGATTTATGGAGGAAAGTTCTGGATGAACATGAATTAGATTCAGCTGGTGATTAAACATATCAGATCTACAACAGTAACAGACAGTGAACTGACCCCAGAGTCTCCAGTCTACAGTCTCGACTCTCTAAAAAACCACACAGCTGCTTCACTCCTGAATCCTTTAGGGTGTTCATACTCAGGTCCAGATGTTTCAGATGGGAGGGGTTGGACTTCAGAGCTGAGACCAGAGAATCACAGCTGATCTCTAAGAAACTCCAGCTCCTCAACCTGAAGAAAGAATAAAAGATGAAATGATTGATGATCAATCAGATGTGTTGAGGTCTGAAATGTGTCCTGATCAATCAGCTGTTCTCTAAAATGAGTAGAGTGACTTTGTCCTTGTGTTATTGTGGATCTTCATCATGTCAGCCTTCTACAGACATCATCCAAACGTCAGAACAACATTCAGACAACTATTCATGTCAACACACATCAATAAGACGCTGTCCCAGGACCCCTGATCCACTGAACCATAGACTCCAGCTCCTGCCAGGATTGACCTGGTGAACACCAGATGACTGGTGAACAAAACCTTTATCCTGATGGATTTCTACAGCTCCCGTGGCCTGGATTTCCTCTGTGTGACAGAGACTTGGATGGGTGCCGGTGACTGCAGCGCTCTGGTTGAACTTTTAGCGACAGGTTGTTCTTATTTCAACTCCCCACAGACATGGGGTCGTGGTGGAGGAACAGCTACTGTTTACATCAATGCTTTTAAATGGAAGCAGCGTTCTGTCTCATCTTCAATCTCCAGCTTTGAAGCCACCTTATTTGAGGTGGGTCGCTCTGACCCGGTGCTGTACGCTGTCATTTACCGACCCCCCAAATACAATAAGGACTTCATTAATGACTTTTCTGATCTTCTGGCTGAAATGATGCCTAAGTATGATGGTGTCCTTTTTATTGGAGATTTTAATATTCATGTGTGTTGTCCTGATAAGCCGTTGGTGGAGGACTTTTTAAACATTATTGACTCTTTTAAGTTGGTGCAGTGTGTGTCTGGTCCCACATTAGACCTTGTTCTCTCTCACGGTCTTTCTGCAGGTTTCTTTCCAGATCCTGAAGGACTGTTGGAGCCATTACCAGAACACTGTTAAAGAGGCCAAAAGGGAACACTTGGTAAAACTGATGGAGTCCAACCATCACAACCCAGGTGTGTTATTTAAAACCATTGACACTGTTCTTAATGCCCCACAGCCTGTTTGCACTGAGACATCCCCTGAAATGTTCAATAGCTTCCTGAACTTTTTTATTGATATGGTTGCTACTGTGAGGTCTCTCATCTCAGCTCCTACATCTGACCCTTCTGATCCTGTTCCTTGCTCTGCTGTGTTTGAGAAGTTTGAGTCTGTGTCTCTGTTGTTTTTAGAAGATGTGGTTGCCCATATTAAGCCATCAGGATCTCCCTGTGACACTGTCCCTCCTCACTTTTTAAAGAGGTCTTTCCAAGTATAGGGCAGTCAGTTGTGTCCATTATTAACAGCAGTCTGTCCTCTGGTGTTGTTCCCCTTAGTTTTAAACATGCAGTGGTACAACCCCTGATTAAGAAACCTGGCCTCCATCTCAGTGTCCTGGCCAATTTCAGACCCATTTCCAAACTGCTTTTTATCTCAAATATCTTGGAGAAAGTTGTTGATGCTCAGTTCAAATCTTTTCTGGATGAGCATGATGTCTTGGAGGTCTTTCAGTCTGGTTTTAAACACTGCTTTGGCACTGAGTCAGCTTTGTTAAGAGTTTTTAAATGACATCCTCATGGTAAATGACTCTGGTGACTTTGTTATTCTTGTCCTGCTGGACCTGACAGCAGCCTTTGACCATGTGGACCATAACATCTTAGTGGCTCAGTTACAATACCTCGTGGACATTTGAGGTAGTGCTCTGGATTGGCTCAGGTCTTATCTGGCAGACAGGACTATGTGTGTCAGCCTTGGTGGTTCTGAGTCCTGCTCTGCTCCGCTGTCATATGGGGTTCCACACGGTTCAGTTTTAGGGCCCCTGCTTTTTTTCATTGTATCTACTGCCTCTGGGTTCCATCTTTAGAAAGCATGGTATCTCCTTTCACTGTTATGCTGACGATAGTCAGATATATATGCCACGAAAGAAGAAGGATGCCTTCTCACTCAAACCACTCCTTTTGTGTCTTGAAGACATTAAAACCTGGATGGTCTTGAACTTTTTAAATGTTAATGAAAATAAAACAGAAGTGATGGTGTTTGGTCCCAGTGGCTTTTGTGAACCCCTCCCTGTTGATTTGGGCCCCGTGTCATCTTATGTAAAGCCAGCAGTCTCAAACTTGGGTTTTAAGATGGACAGTGATTTTAAAGTGGATCAACAAATTGGTGCAGTGGTTAAGTCCAGCTTTTTTCACCTTAGGAGGCTGGTAAAGGTGAAGCCCTTTCTGACTCATCAGCACTTTGAGACAGTAATCCATGCCTTCATCACATCTCAGCTGGATTACTGTAACCCTCTTTATTTTGGGCTCAGCCAGTCGTCCCTCGTACGTCTCCAGTTGGTCCAGATTGCTGCTGCTGGTCTCTTAACTGGAGGACGTAAGAGGGACCACATAACTCCCATTCTGGCCTCCCTCCACTGGCTGCCTGTGCATTTTACAGTTCATTTGAAGATTCTTTTATTTGCCTTTAAATCTTTAAATGGTCTGGCTCCACCTTACCTCTCTGAGCTTCTCCATCCTTACACTTCTGCTGGGTGTCTCAGGTCAGCTGATCAGCTGCTCCTAGAGGTACTGAGGTCTAAGCTCAGAGGGGACAGAGCTTTTTCTGTTGCTGCTCCCAAACTATAGAACCATCTACCACTGCACATCTGACAAGACCCCTCACTGTCCATTTTTAAAACTTGTCTTAAGACCCATTTTTATTCCTTGCCTTTCAACCCAGCATGAGACCCTGCTCTAGTTTAGTGCTTTTAGTGTTTTTATTGTTTTTAATTGTTTGTCTTATGTCTTCTGTTCTTATTCTTACCTATGTACAGCACTTTGTTTCAGCTGTGGTTGTTTTTAAAGTGCTCTATAAATAAAGTTGAGCTGAGTTGATTCAGTTAGTGATTAAACATATCAGATCTACAACAGTAACAGACAGTGAACTGACCTCAGAGTCTCCAGTCTACAGTCTGGACTCTCCAGAAAACCACACAGCTGCTTCACTCCTGAATCCTGCAGGTTGTAGTTTCCACTCAGGTCCAGATGTTTCAGATGGGAGGGGTTGGACTTCAGAGCTGAGACCAGAGAATCACAGCAGATCTCTGACAAACTGCAGCTTTCCAATCTGAATAAAGAATAAAAGATGAAATGATTGATGATCAATCAGATGTGTTGAGGTCTGAAATGTGTCCTGATCAATCAGCTGTTCTCTAAACTGAGTAGAGTGACTTTGTCCTTGTGTTATTGTGGATCTTCATCATGTCAGCCTTCTACAGACATCATCCAAACGTCAGCACAACATTCAGACAACTATTCATGTCAACACACATCAATAAGACGCTGTCCCAGGACCCCTGATCCACTGAACCACAGACTCCAGCTCCTGCCAGGACTGACCTGGTGAACACCAGGGGCCTCATGTACGAACGTTGCTTAAGTACAAAAATGTTACGTAAGTACTCGCTCACGTAAAAGTTCAGATGTATCAAGAGTGAAATGTCCGGGAATTTTGTACGTCCCTACGCCAACGACGTGGCTGGCGTACGCTGGATTCTACAGATGTCGATCCTTTGGCGACACTTAGAGGTGATGCCGGGAAACTGTCATCAATGTGAAAACTATTACTCCGACCGATCGGGACTGTGCTGGTCGACCCTAGGCAGAGCCATGCTAGCAGTGTGGGACGGAGTTATCCGTATGTCAGCCAGGTATATCAGATTCCCATACAATGCATCTGAACAGGTCAACATTAAAGAGCAATTTGCAGATAGAGACGGTTTTCTGAATGTAATCGGAGCTATCGACTGCACACACATTGCTATAAAAGCGCCATCGCATGAATTTGTAAATGTCAACACGAAACATTTTCATTCAATCAGTGTACAGATCATACGTGATTCGCAAATGCAAGTAACCAACATTGTGGCAGCGTGCCAAAGAGGACATTGTTGCACATCTCCACTCCAGTGAGTAGCGTCTCCAGAGAGGGGAATCTCAGGTGCAGGGTCAATTTAAATATAATTTGCTTATTTAAAATGGGCGTGGATGGGGAGTTGCATATTTAAAAGGGGCGTGGACAGGGAGGAGTCGGGTACGCTCAATCGGGATGTACAAAGGAAATGTGCTTCGAAATGCTTCTAAATCTGAACTTACGTAACGATTTAGAAGGAAATCTACGCAACTCTTAGTAGATGAGGCCCAGATGACTGGTGAACCAAACCTTTATCCTGATGGATTTCTACAGCTCCCATGGCCTGGATTTCCTCTGTGTGACAGGGACTTGGATGGGTGCCGGTGACTGCAGCGCTCGGTTGAACTTTTAGCGACAGGTTGTTCTTATTTCAACTCCCCATAGACATGGGGTCGTGGTGGAGGAACAGCTACTGTTTACATCAATGCTTTTAAATGGAAACAGCGTTCTGTCTCATCTTCAATCTCCAGCTTTGAAGCCACCTTATTTGAGGTGGGTCGCTCTGACCCGGTGCTGTACGCTGTCATTTACCGACCCCCCAAATACAATAAGGACTTCATTAATGACTTTTCTGATCTTCTGTCTGAAATGATGCCTAAGTATGATGGTGTCCTTTTTATTGGAGATTTTAATATTCGTGTTTGTCCTGATAAGCCGTTGGTGAAGGACTTTTTAAACATTATTGACTCTTTTAATTTGGTGCAGTGTGTGTCTGGTCCCACATTAGACCTTGTTCTCTCTCATGGTCTTTCTGCAGGTTTCTTTCCAGATCCTGAAGGACTGTTGGAGCCATTACCAGAACACTGTTAAAGAGGCCAAAAGGGAACACTTGGTAAAACTGATGGAGTCCAACCATCACAACCCAGGTGTGTTATTTAAAACCATTGACACTGTTCTTAATGCCCCACAGCCTGTTTGCACTGAGACATCCCCTGAAATGTTCAATAGCTTCCTGAACTTTTTCACTGATAAGGTTGCTACTGTGAGGTCTCTCATCTCAGCTCCTACATCTGACCCTTCTGACCCTGTTCCTTGCTCTGCTGTGTTTGAGAAGTTTGAGTTGGTGTCTCTGTTGTTTTTAGAAGATGTGGTTGCCCATATTAAGCCATCAGGATCTCCCTGTGACACTGTCCCTCCTCACTTTTTAAAGAGGTCTTTCCAAGTATAGGGCAGTCAGTTCTGTCCATTATTAACAGCAGTCTGTCCTCTGGTGTTGTTCCCCTTAGTTTTAAACATGCAGTGGTTCAACCCCTGATTAAGAAACCTGGCCTCCATCTCAGTGTGCTGGTCAATTTCAGACCCATCTCCAAGCTGCCTTTTATCTCAAATATCTTGGAGAAAGTTGTTGATGCTCAGTTCAAATCCTTTCTGGATGAGCATGATGTCTTGGAGGTCTTTCAGTCTGGTTTTAAACACTGCATAGCACTGAGTCAGCTTTGTTAAGAGTTTTTAATGACATCCTCCTGGTAAATGACTCTGGTGACTTTGTTATTCTTGTCCTGCTGGACCTGACAGCAGCCTTTGACCCTGTGGACCATAACATCTTAGTGGCTCAGTTACAACACCTATTGGACATTTGTGGTAGTGCTCTGGATTGGCTCAGGTCTTATCTGGCAGACAGGACTATGTGTGTCAGCCTTGGTGGTTCTGAGTCCTGCTCTGCTCCGCTGTCATATGGGGTTCCACAGGGTTCAGTTTTAGGGCCCCTGCTTTTTTCACTGCATCTACTGCCTCTGGGTTCCATCTTTAGAAAGCATGGTATCTCCTTTCACTGTTATGCTGACGATAGTCAGATATATGTGCCACTAAAGAAGAAGGATGCCTTCTCACTCAAACCACTCCTGTTGTGTCTTGAAGACATTGAAACCTGGATGGTCTTGAACTTTTTAAATGTTAATGAAAATAAAACAGAAGTGATAGATAGATAGATAGAGATAGATAGATACTTTATTAATCCCAAGGGAAATTCAAGCATCCAGTAGCAGTTACAAACATTGAACATAAAATAGCAGTTACAAACATTGAACATAAAATACAAAAGCTATATAAAAAATAGAAAGTGACTAGAAATAAAATGTTTATACAACTATAAACTATGTTAAAAATATAAAGTGACCTGTTAGAAATATAAATATAAAGTGACCTGTTAGAAATATAAATATAAAGTGACCAGTAGAAGTAGAAGGGTTTTTTTTTTTTTTTTTTATAAATATGAGAGCTACAAATGGGAGAAAATGAATGAAAATCACAGTCACCAGATGTAGCAGAGGTAGACAGACATGGTAAATGACAGAGTGTCCAGTAAGTAGGTGCAAAAGATTTGTCCATTGTCTATTGTGTCTCCTGCCATCACTGAGAGCTGTTGTACAGCCTGATGGCCAGGGGGACGAAAGAGTTTTTCAGTCTGTTGGTGGAGCAGGACTGAGACAGCAGCCTGCCACTGAACACACTCCTCTGCCTGATGAAGGTGTTGTGCAGAGGGTGGTGGGCGTTGTCCAGTATGGACAGCAGTTTGTCCAGGGTCCTTCTCTCTGCCACTGTCACCAGAGAGTCCAGCTCTGTGCCCACCACTGAGCCAGCCCTCCTCACCAGTCTGTCCAGTCGAGCAGCGTCCCTCTTCTTGCTGCTTCCTCCCCAGCAAACCACAGCATAGAAGAGGACGCTGGCCACCACAGACTGGTAAAACATCTGCAGCAGTTTTTTGCAGACGTTGAAGGACCCCAGCCTTCTCAGGAAGTACAGACGGCTCTGTCCTTTCCTGTGGAGTGTGTCCATGTTTGTAGTCCAGTCCAGCCTGTCGTCCAGCTGCAGCCCCAGATATTTGTAAGTCCGGACCACCTCCACATCGACCCCGTTGATGGACACAGGTTGGAGATGTGATTTCTTCCTTCTGAAGTCCACCACCATCTCCTTGGTCTTGGAGGTGTTCAGCTGCAGATGGTTGGACCTGCACCACCTCATGAAGTCCGCGACCAGGCTCCTGTACTCCTCCACCCGTCCATCCTTGATACAGCCAACTATCGCAGTGTCATCTGAGTATTTCTGCATGTGGCAGAGCTCAGAGTTGTACTGGAAGTCAGATGTGTACAAGGTGAAGAGGACGGGAGAGAGCACGGTCCCCTGTGGTGCTCCGGTGCTGCTGACCACAGTGTCCGACGTGCAGTCCTTCAGTCTGACATACTGTGGTCTCTCTGTGAGGTAGTCTGTAATCCATCTCACCAGGTGTGAGTCCACCCTCATCTCTGTCAGCTTGTCTCTCAGCAGGAAGGGCCGGATGGTGTTGAAGGCGCTGGAAAAATCAAAAAACATGATTCTCACAGCGCCGCTCTCCTTGTCCAGATGAGAATAAGCCCTGTGTAACAGATAGAGGATGGCATCCTCCACGCCCACCTTCTCCTGGTATCCAAACTGCAGTGGATCCTGTGCGTGGTGGACCTGGGGTCTGAGGAGATGGAGCAGCAGCCGTTCAAAAGTCTTCATGATGTGGGATGTTAATGCAACTGGTCTGAAGTCACCTGGCTCCCTGGGGTGTTTTGTTTTGGGAACTGGGATGAGACATGAAGTCTTCCAGAGCACGGGGACCCTCCCCAGCTGCAGGCTCAGGTTGAAGACATGCTGAAGCGGCTCCCCCAATTCAGCAGAGCAGGCCTTGAGCATCCTTGGACACACTTTGTCTGGGCCCGCTGCTTTCCTTGGGCGCAGCCTCCTCAGCTCTCTGCTCACCTGATCCTTGGTGATGGTGAAGGGGAGGGGGGTTGAACTGTCCGTGGTGGTGGTGGGGAGGGGGAGGTGGGTTGAACTGTCTGTAGGGGTGGTGGGGAGGGGGGTTGAACTGTCCGTGGTGGTGGTGGGGAGGGGGAGGTGGTTTGAACTGTCTGTGGGGGTGGTGGTGGGGAGGGGGAGGTGGTTTGAACTGTCTGTGGGGGAGGTAGGTGGGAGAGCTCTGCAGTCCGAGGTGATGATGGACGTGATGGGGGTGTGGAGTGGGCAGTCACTGTCTGTGGGAGCTGGAGTATCAAATCTGTTAAAAAACAGGTTCAGCTGGTTTGCTCTCTCAGCATCCCCCTCTTCTGTGCTGCTGCCCTTCTTCTTGCAGCCTGTGATGGTTTTCATGCCATCCCAGACCTCCCTCATGTTGTTGTGCTGCAGCTTCTGTTCCACCTTCCTTCTGTACTCCTCCTTTGCCTCTCTCAGCTGGACCTTGAGTTCCCCCTGTACACGCTTCAGCTCGTCTCGGTCACCATCCTTGAATGCCCTCTTCTTCCTGTTAAGGATGTCCTTGACATCACTGGTGATCCAGGGCTTGTTGTTCGGGAAGCAGCGTACAGTCCTAATGGGGACCACAACATCCATACAGAAGTTCAGGTAGTCAGTAGTGCAGTGGGTGACCCCCTCGATGTCCTCACCATGTGCGTCCTGCAGGACGTTCCAGTCAGTAGATTCAAAGCAGTCCCTCAGAGCCTCCACTGCCTCAGGAGACCACTTCCTGAAGGAGCGTGTGGTTGTGGACTGTCTCTGGATCTTTGCCTTGTAGTGTGGTGTGAGCAGGACCAGGTTATGGTCAGACTTTCCCAGTGGTGGCAGAGGAGTGGCAGTGTAAGCTTCCTTCACGTTGGCATACAGGAGGTCTAACGTCCTGTTCTTCCTGGTGGGGCAGCTTACAAACTGGTGAAAGTCTGGTAGTGTGGAGTCCAGTGTGACATGGTTAAAATCCCCAGAGATGGCGATGAAGGCGTCTGGGTGTTGCGTTTGCAGTCCCGCTACGGTGGAGTGGATGACGTCACACGCGGTCTCGGCGTGTGCACGCGGAGGGATGTAAACACAAACAACAATGGCGTGGGAGAACTCTCTGGGCATGTAATACGGTCTGAGACCTACCGCCAGCAACTCGATGTCTCTGTTGCACACAATCTCCTTCACCGTAACATGCCCCGGGTTGCACCACCTGATGTTAATAAACAGTCCGAGTCCTCCACCTTTGCGTTTGCCGCTGCGCCTGCAGTCCCTGTCCGCTCTCACCGTCGTGAATCCAGGTACATCCACATTAGCGTCCGGTGTGTTCTGAGTGAGCCAAGTTTCAGAGAGACACAGTAAACTGCTCTCCCTGAATGTCCTGTCGGTCCTCACAAGGGCCGCCAGCTCGTCCGTCTTGTTGGTGAGACAGTTAACATTCCCCATGATGATCGAAGGAACCGAGGGCTTGTACTTCCACCGCTTAGCCTCTAGCCTAGCCTTCACCTTCGCCCCGGCTCTGCGGCCTCGTCGCCTCCTCCTCAGCTCCTCAGGTATGGGGTGAACAATGCCGGCTCGTCCCGTTGTTTGGAGTAAAAGCAGCTTCTCCCTTGAATAAACAAGTTGTCCACCGCTGTGTTGCCGGTAAAAAGACATTGTATCCATAGGATATATAAGTTACACAGCACGTGTAGTTAAAAAAAGAAAAAAAGTTGAAAAAAAACACACTTTAAGCACTAAAAACGACACGACACGGACGGAGCTACTGGATCGGCGTCCTGCTCGCGCTGGCGCCGGAAGTATGGTGATGGTGTTTGGTCCCAGTGGCTTTTGTGAACCCCTCCCTGTTGATTTGGGCCCCTTGTCATCTTATGTAAAGCCAGCAGTCTCAAACTTGGGTTTTAAGATGGACAGTGATTTTAAAGTGGATCAACGAATTGGTGCAGTGGTTAAGTCCAGCTTTTTTCACCTTAGGAGGCTGGTAAAGGTGAAGCCCTTTCTGACTCATCAGCACTTTGAGACAGTAATCCATGCCTTCATCACATCTCAGCTGGATTACTGTAACCTTCTTTATTTTGGGCTCAGCCAGTCGTCCCTCGTACGTCTCCAGTTGGTCCAGAATGCTGCTGCTGGTCTCTTAACTGGAGGACGTAAGAGGGAGCACATAACTCCCATTCTGGCCTCCCTCCACTGGCTGCCTGTTCATTTTAGAGTTCATTTGAAGATTCTTTTATTTGCCTTTAAATCTTTAAATGGTCTGGCTCCACCTTACCTCTCTGAGCTTCTCCATCCTTACACTTCTGCTGGATGTCTCAGGTCAGCTGCTCAGCTGCTCCTAGAGGTACTGAGGTCTAAGCTCAGAGGGGACAGAGCTTTTTCTGTTGCTGCTCCCAAACTATAGAACCATCTACCACTGCACATCAGACAAGACCCCTCACTGTCCATTTTTAAAACTTGTCTTAAAACCCATTTTTATTCCTTGGCTTTCAACCCAGCACGAGACCCTGCTCTAGTTTAGTGCTTTTAGTGTTTTTATTGTTTTTAATTGTTTGTCTTATGTCTTCTGTTCTTATTCTTACCTATGTACAGCACTTTGTTTCAGCTGTGGTTGTTTTTAAAGTGCTCTATGAATAAAGTTGAGTTGATTCAGTTGGTGATTAAACATATCTACAACAGTAACAGACAGTGAACTGACCTCAGAGTCTCCAGTCTACAGTCTGGACTCTCCAGAAAACCACACAGCTGCTTCACTCCTGAATCCTTCAGGTCTTTGTTGTTACTCAGGTCCAGATGTTTCAGATGGGAGGGGTTGGACTTCAGAGCTGGTCCCAGAGAATCACAGCTGATCTCTGACAAACTGCAGTTCATCAACCTGAATACAGAATAAAAGATGAAATGATTGATGATCAATCAGATGTGTTGAGGTCTGAAATGTGTCCTGATCAATCAGCTGTTCTCTAAAATGAGTAGAGTGACTTTGTCCTTGTGTTATTGTGGATCTTCATCATGTCAGCCTTCTACAGACATCATCCAAACGTCAGCACAACATTCAGACAACTATTCATGTCAACACACATCAAGATGGCCGCCGAGGTGTGGTCACACAGTTTGCCAGGTCCTGTGTGTTTGCTCTAAAAGTCATTTAAAGAGAGAAAAGACTGCAGATTATGCTATCAACATACTTCTCTATTGTCTGTATAACTTTCTATCTTCTATTGAGTTCAACATGTCTCAGACAAAGGGATAATCTAACCCTGTATCCAGCCAAATAGAGTCAGCACCTCCTATTCACAAGAGTACTGAACTATGGCCATGCCAGGCCACCCCCAGGTAAACCCGAAATGTCTGTTACAAATCGACCATTACTGACCATCTTAATCTCTTGCTTATACTGGTCCTGGTCGGTGATGTTGAACTAAACCCTGGTCCTCAATCTGTAAACACAAATTCCCTGGATGCTTTACAATCACAGCTATCTGGATTAAAACTGGGCCTACAGCTAGCTGGGCTGCATCCACACCAGTCTTGGCTACAACTGCAGCTAACTGGGCTACATACCATGATGGACTACAACTACAGCTAACGAGGTCACCACCATTGCTAACTGGACTAACACCACTGCTAACTGGACCACCTCCACTGCTAGCTGGGCTAACACCATTGCTAGCTGGATCACATCAGCTGCTAGCTGGACCACCTCCACTGCTAGCTGGATCACATCATCTGCCAGCTGGTCGTAGTCCAGGAAACGGAGTATCTTTTTTTTTTTCGTGGAGGAACCAGGCACGAGTTGGACTAGCAGTTAGCATCAGAAAAATCTGCCATGGCTCTGCAAATCGGTCGTGTGGATGAATACAATGACGCAAAGGAGGATTTTGAGTCATATCTGGAACGTTTGGAGCAGTGGATTTTGGCAAATGAGATCAAGGATGAAAAGGTGTGCGTGTTTCTCTCGGTGATTGGGGCTGATGCTTATAAGCTGCTGAAGAATCTGGTGTCGCCGACAGTCCCGAGTAGTATGCAGTATCCTGATCTGGTGAGAGTACTGATCACGCATTACAAGCTTAGACGAGAGAACAATAACAAAGCACAAAACAAAGGCCAAAGGGAGTAAAAAATAACTTTGGGACACAACAGACATGCTACAGACGTGGGGGAAGACACTCAGCACGTAACTGCAGATTTAAAAATGAAAAGTGTCATACCTGCTCCAAAATTGGACACATAGCCTGTGCATGTAGAAAGGGAAAAGCCACTTCTCAAACTCAGTATGTAGAAGCTGAGGGAAGTACATCCAGAAGAGATGAAGAAACTGAACTTTTTGGAGTGTATGCAATATACTGCACCTCAAGCTGTGAGAAGGGGTACACAGTTGATGTCGCACTCTGTGATAAGAGCACAACAATGCTACTGGACACAGGGTCAGCTGTGTCAGTGGTATCTGAGGATTATTACCAGAAAAATCTGTACAGTTATCTTTTAAAACCAGCCCCTAGGTTAAAGCTGAAATCATATTCAGGCCAAAGTATCGCTGTTCAAGGATACATCGTGATACCAGTACAGTACGAGACACAGAAAGTCACTCTACCTCTTGTCACTGTGAAAGGAAGTACACCAGCTCTGATTGGTCGGAACTGGCTAAAGGAACTACAACTGAACTGGAAACAGATTTTCACTGTACACCGGGTGCTAACACAGGCAGAGTGGACCCCAAGAGTCAACGAGGTCTTACAGCGCCACTAGGCAGTGTTCTCAGAGAACCAAGGCTGCATAGAGGGTTTTAAAGCCAACATCCCCGTAAAACCAGGCACCACACCGATCCTCTGCAAAGCTCGCCCAGTCCCTTACGCATTAAAGAAAGCAGCAGAGAAGGAGCTGGACAGGTTGGAAAAAATGAAAGTGATTTCAAAGACTGAGAAAAGTGAGTGGGCCTCTCCAATAGTCACCGTGCCAAAAGCAGATAAAACAATTAGGATTTGTGGTGACAACAAGGTCAGTATAAATCAGTGTATGGAAGAGCAGACATACCCATTACCTAACACAGAAGATTTGTTCGCTACCTTAGCAGGAGGAACATCATTCAGTAAGCTTGACCTCTCTCATGCCTACCAGCAGCTGCTTTTAGATGAGGAGTCAGAGAACTACTTGACGATCAACACTCATAAGGGCCTGTACAAATTTCATCGTCTCAGCTATGGTGTTTCCAGCGCACCTGCAATTTTTCAGTCTGTTATGGACCAGATTCTACAAGGACTGGACCATGTGACATGTTTCTTGGATGATATTCTCATCACTGCTTCATCGGAGGAGAAGCACTTAAAAAGACTGGATGAAGTGCTCACACGGCTGGAAAAACATGGTGTCCGAGTGAAACTGTCTAAATGTCAGTTTTTTCAGAGCAGTTTGGAGTATCTGGGACATCGCATTGACCGGGATGACCTACATCCCACCGATGGAAAGGTTGCAGCCATAAACAAGGCGCCCGAGCCAACAAATGTCACAGAGCTGAAGTCCTTCTTCGGTCTTCTTAATTACTACAGCCGTTTCCTGCAAAACTCCTCCACCATCCTCCACCCTCTACACAACCTGTTGAGAAAAGAGGCTAAGTGGGTTTGGACTTCTGAGTGTGCTAAGGCATTTGAAGATGCAGCAGCTATTAAAGCAGAATAAGGTGTTATGGAGTAGGGGCTGTAATTTCTCATGTCATGGAAAATGGAGAGGAACGGCCCGTGGCTTTTGCATCTTTAAGGACTTTAACTGAGGCTGAAAAAAAATACGCCCAAATAGAAAAGAAGGCACTCGCCATCATCTTTGGAGTAAAGAAATTCCATAAGTATTTGTATGGGAGGGAATTCACACAGATCACAAACCGCTGTTAACTATCCTGGGACCAAAGTCAGCTGTTCCAACTTTAGCAGCATTAAGGATGCAACGCTAGGCTCTCATCCTCATGGCGTATAGCTACGATATTGAGTACAGGAGATCAGCTGATCATGCAAACGCTGATGCTTTTTCTCGCCTACCCAGAGCCTCAGTTGACAACACAGGAGAACAGGGAGGTATATTTTACTTCTCACACTTGGAGGAACTACCAGTGTGTGCAAAACACAGTGAGAGAGCCACTTTAAAAGATTCTACACTGAACAAGGTGTGGAGCTACACAATGAATGGATGGCCCAGTTATGTGCACGATGAAGCACTGCGGCCTCATTTCATACGTAGGCAGGAGTTGTCAGCGGAACAAGGCTGCATTCTTTGGGCAGTGGCGGTTTTAAGGGGGGGCCAACAGGGGCCAGTGCCCCCGTAACACTGAGTCTGGACCCCCCTGTGGCCCCCCCTCCGAACAAAGATTATACAGTAAAATTGTGATATTGCCCCGACGCAAAAAGCGGAACTAATGCGCGTGGGTCAACATTCTAGTCGGATCCTTTAGTGCGTTACACCACCGAAAACGGCGGTCAGTTTCGATACCATCAACCCGACGAGAGGCAGTGAAACGATTACAATATTGTGTTGTTATAAGGTAAGACTTCTGGTCAAGAAATGTTGTTGGCTAACTTTATGAATTATACCAGCCTGTCAGACCAGGTGTTAATGTCAGCTTGAGTTGATTGCATGCTTATAACGTTAGTTAAACCTTACCACAACAACAAAAAACAAGCTCGCAACAGTAGCCTATTGTAATAAATGTTATTTATATACTGGGCTGTTGAAGTGTTGTGTAAAGGGTTACCAACTCCCTGAAAAATAAATAAGGGACACCTCATTGGCAGGGCCGGCCGACCCGAATGCCTTCACCCTTCCCGGCGTGGTGGATTGTTTCAGCCCTTATTTGTGTGTGAAACGATTTTTATTTATTTTTTTAACTATTTGACTCAAACCTGAATTTAATTAATCATGAAAAACAAATTATTATTCAACAGTTTATAAAATAACAAAATTTACAGAATAAAATAAATATTTCTTCAACAGAAACCTGTCCTGCTTAACTTAAAACTGTATAAATTAATATAAAACAATAGAAAGCAGAACATTCTTCTTGTCATAGTGCTAAAAAAAGTGCAAACAGAAAGTGTGAGGAAAAGTTGTTTCTTCTTCGCAAGCGACAGTACCGAGCGGTATTCCCGCTGTCAGCTCATTGGAGATGGACTGGGATAAGTTTACCGTAAATGTTAATATAAAGCGCCCTGTTATTTATTACTTTCACTGACACTCACTATTTTTGAATCTCACGGTAATACGGGACAAAGTGCGTCCTGTTTCAGCTCAATACGGGATGCGTGCTTTTGTTTCTAAATACGGGACGATTCCGTTTTTCAAGGGACGGTTGGCAACCCTATTGTGTATTTCTCTCCACTTATGTCTATAGTTCTTTGTATATATAATTGATAACTGCATATAATTGATTATAATTAACTGAGAAACTGAAACAAGGCTAACAGTAATTTTCATTATCAGTTCATCAGTCAATACATTCTATGATATGTTATTATCATTTTTTCTATACTTGTGTCTCAAATGTTATGTTTGATTTGAATTATTCTATTGGAACTATTGGTTACAATGGTTAATCACTACTTTTATAAAATAAAAATAAATTAAATAAGATTTTGAATCTTTGTCTTTTTTTTTGTCCCGGGTTGAATGGGCCCCTCTGACAAAACCCCTGGCCCCAGCCAGGCCCCCTCAGTGAAACTGGTCTAGAACCGCCACTGTCTTTGGGGCCAGCGAGTCATCATACCCCCAGGTTATCAACAACGATTACTGGAAGACCTTCATCATGTGCACCCAGGTATCTGCCGCATGAAAGCTCTCGCCCGCAGCTACATGTGGTGGCCTGGCTGTGATGGGGACATTGAAGAGCTGGTGAAAGGTTGCTCTATCTGCCAAGCTGTCCAGAAAATGCCAGCAGTCGCAGCGCTGCACCCCTGGAGATGGCCGGAAAGAGTGTGGCAGAGAATTCACATTGATTTGGGGAAGGACAAGCAGTATTTCCTGGTGGTCATCGATAACCATTCAAAGTGGTTGGAAGTTTTTCCCATGTCTTCCATCACCTCTCACAATACCACTGAAGTGCTGACACACCTGTTCTCTGCGTATGGACTGATGGAAGAGCTGGTATCAGAGAATGGCGAGGAGATGTTGAGGCACTTCCACTGAGCTTGCCCTCACCAGTGGCTGAGAATGTGCCACCAGTAACTATGGACCAGTAACATAGGCACGAGGCACTATTGATCTTCTGCGTGTTTCTTTGCAGTTTTATTATTGACTTAAGGCTACGCACGAGACACGACTCCCCATACAGCTCTAAGCTTCTATATTATTATTCATCTTCCGTACCTTTTTTCGATTTCAAACTCGCCCCGCAATTTTGGGGCGACACCGACAAAAATTACATCAAAACGTGCGCCTTTATCGGGATCGGTGTGCTATTACTTTTATAAGGAATCCACGAATTTTTCACGAAAAAATGCGAAACATTTCTCATTGAAATGAATGGAGAAGCCCGAAAAAAGTGGCAACATTCCAAAATGTCCAGCTTGGCTTTGTCGAGCGATTACTCAGCCATGCTTTGTAGTAGAAACTTGCTTGGAAGTTTGTACGAGGCACGGGAAGTGTAGCTTTCTCTTCCTGAAAACGGCGTTTCGATACCTTTTACGGTTTGGTCAGGGTCGCAGTTTACGTTTGGTGAAATTTGGGGAAAAAGATTAAAAATCAGCGTTTATAATGGGGCTCTATGGGCACACTCTAACCGACACTAACTTCAGATTTTCTAAAAAAAAAAGGTTCTCTCTGATCCTGTGGCCACAGTTTTTGAGGTACAGAGATAAAAAATACATAAAAACGTAGGGATTTTTGTTGGCTTTAAGATGGTGTTGGTTTGATTTGTGTGGGACGTACGGTTTGGACTGGAGGCTCCTCTGAGCGAGGAGTGCGGCGACAGCTTTTCGAATTTTTCCCCATGTGTGTGTATGTGGAAATCGAGAGGGATTTCTCGACGATTTTTCGTGTCGCATACTTTCTTTCCAAAGCGACTGCGGCCCCAATTTTGGCAGTACGCGCGTGGCAACAACACTAAATTGTAGAAAACCCTTGGCTGACGCTAACGATGTGTTTGTTTTCTCGATAGCACTTGTAGTTCTTGAGATACAAGCATTTGTTCGGAGGGCAAATCCTAGTTTGCACTTTCCCTCTGACTCAGGCAGAGGTGAGAGGGAGACTTCAGCAGCAGTTGACCCTGGTAGCCATGACAACCAGACCCCAACCAGCTTACACACGCAGCAGAAGGGGACCAGAGGCGGGAAAAGAGCTCTCAGTGGAAAACAGTATCTGCCAAAACATTAAAACCCCCCCAAACCATTACTGCAGTACTGTAGGGGGCCAGAACCTGACATTATGACCCCCCCACTCCAAACCTCCCACCTCCCCTCCCACTATAGCATTACAGACACAGACTGACAAAACATTAGGGACTCTCACAGCATTACATTCACTACAGTAGGGAGGCAGAACACCCCATGAACCCCCCCTCCCTCCCTCTCTCCCTGACCCGTTTCCTTCACCTTATTAGGTCAGTGAATAGCTCAACTGCTAACAGACGCTAACTACTAGCCGCCCAGTGATTTAGCTGACGACTAGCCTTCCAGCATAGCTCATGTATGTTAGCGAGCTAGCGGCGGCTAACACGGAGGTTAGACGCGAGCTAGCAGCGGCTAACACGGATGTTAGCCGCGAGCTAACCGCAGCGGACTCAACCGCGAAGTTAGCCGCGAGCTAACGCGGAGGCTAGTGGGGTTAGCCGCCGGCTAATTCGCCGCGTTGCTAGCGGGAGCTTATCACAGTCATCAAACCACATAAATTAGGAAATGTTTATGGCTTCTAACAACATTAATGACAGTATATATATATATATATATATATATATATATATATATATAATTGGAGTAATTTAATATAATATGTTTTTAATTAAATAAATAATGAGCTGTTGAACACTCATAAGAATTATATTATGGATATTACATAACATTATTTGACATGTCTATTTGTCTGTGTATAGTTTTCCACCAGCTGATCCAGACAGACGGAAGAGCTGGACTAAGATGGCAGCAATGACTTTTATTATTAAAATGATTATGTTTAATGATCAGTTATTATGATATGCTCGTTATTTCAGTTGAAGCCATTTGATTTTACTTGTTGTACAGAATGTATTTTGTGGTTATTTTGAAGCTATACCACACTAAGCCAATGCTAAAATTAGTGGCTAGCGCATCATGCTAATTGCTAACAGTAACAGCTAATGCTAGAATTAGTGGCTCATGTGTGTAAAATATACATTTACACAAAAAATATATATTTACACAAATATACATATACATTTGAGGTGTGCTTTTTCAATACAGAATCAATACAGGCACTTCAAAAATTTCCGCGGGAATTTTCTAGTTAGTGCCGAGTGCCTATGACACGCTGCTAGCAGCTATGGGAGCCTATGGCACAAGGCGCTATTAATCTTCTGCGTGTTTCTTTGCAGTTTTATTAGTGACTCGAGGCTACGCACGAGACACGACTCCCCATATAGCTAAGCTATATGGGGAGTCGTGTCTCGAGACATTTTCTGAATTTGAATGGCGTGCCCCAGAGTGAGGAGTGTCCCGCTCCAACTGCCCATGAACTCCCATTCAAAATTTGAAGCTGATTTTCGAGGAAAGCTGAATCCACCCTCTTCTTATACTCGCCACAGTTTCCACAATATTTACTCCAGAGACACCAAAATTACATCAGTGTGTTCGGGAACTTCTCCTGCCAATCACTGTCTGTTTTTTTTTCTGATGTGAGCTTTGGTTTTGCCTCAGTGAGCCCAAATGCGAGGACTGTCAGAGGGCAAAAAATCTAAATTTCTTCCTTCTCCTCCCCTGTGTCTGTGAGTAGTCATGGCAACCAGCAGAGTCACCATGGCAGCCTCGGGACAGGGCCACAGCTGCAGCCATTTTTGTAGTCCTTGGCAGTTAATTTCAGTTTATTTAAGTAAATAACAAAGAAAGAGACAGAGAGAGGGTAAAAGACAGACAGGCAGTAACAGAGAGGTAAAGCAAGACATTTTTTGAGGTGACTGTCACTCTGCTTGCTCTGTGTGTACATCTGAGCTGAATGTTTTCTATTGTGTGTGTGGACTGTGCTAATCTCTAGCCTTAGCCTAGTTTAGTGCGTCAGCAACAGTAATGGTAATGCCAACATTAGTAATGGTAATGCTAACATCTTTTTCCTTTTCTTTTTTTAATAACCCCGGCAGCAGCCCTCGAGTCACTCTCAAAATTTCCTGCGGGAATTTTCTAGTTGGTGGCCAAGCAGCGAAGCTGCGTAGGACACCTATTGTGATTGTACGTTTTCTTCCCTATTATTATTATTCCGCCATGGGAGTCTATGGCAGCCCATTAAGGACAGTCTCAACATTACTTTGACAGAGTTTCATGTAAGCACTAACCACGCTCTAGCGCCACCAACGGGTCAAAGTTTAAAGTACATTTGTGCATGTAACTTTTGAACCGTATGTCCGATTTTTGAAAACAAGTTATCCTCGGCATCCTTGGACCACGCCGGGTTCAACGCACCATATGGCGTCAATTTCCGCCATGATGGATTTTCCGCCATTTTGGATTTCATCAAAAACCTTTAAAAGTTTTCACAGGTCACAAATTTTGTCTGATCGACGCCAAACTTCGCGCACCTCATCTACAGACCATCCTTCATTAAAATAGTATTTTTATTCTTCGGAACTAAAACCGTTCGCCCGTAACAGCCAACCAAAATTTGCGGCGACGGCACTGTTTTCCATTTGAGCTCGTATCTCGGCAACGCTTTGGTGCAATGAAACCAAATTTGGTACCACCCTTCCAGATGTTGTCCCAAGTGCACGACAAAAATCTGGTGTCTTGTGGCCACTAGGGGGCGCTATACTTAGCAAAACATTGTTTTTGCTCATACCTCTTGACGCGTTTTTATTTGAAATGAAATTGTGATATCCGCAGATACCGTGGGTTGCCCCAGTGACAGTTCATGCCAACTTTTCATGCTAGCCAATCGCAGTCGGCGGCAAAGCCGCCAAACAGGATGTTTTCTTATATCTCGGTGACGCTTTTGACTTCCGAAGACCAAACTTGGTCACGCGCTTCGACACTCCATTAGAAGTGCGTAATAAAAATTTGGTGTCATTCGGCCACTAGGGGGCGCTGTAATTAGCGAAATTGCGTTTTTGCTTATAACTCTTGACCCGTATGCCTGATATTCAAAAACTTGGTACTGTTGGACTCCTTGGATCATGCCGAGATCAACGATACCTATGATGTTAATTTCGCCCTATTGGATTCTCCGCCATTTTGGATTTTATCAAAAACACTTAAAAGTTTTCACAGGTCACAAATTTTGTCCGATCGACACCAAACTTCACACACGTCATCTACGGACCGTGCTTCATTAATGTATTACTTTTTGTCTTCGGAACTAAAACCGTTCGCCCGTAACAGCCAATCAAAATTTGCGGCAAAGCCCCTAACAGGAAGTGAGCTCATATCTCAGCAACCCTTGCATGTATCAAAGCCAAACTTGGTGCATGGACTCAGGACCCGATCAGGGGGACGCTCAAGAAATTTTGGCGACCTTTGACCTCTAGGGGGCGCTGGAATTAAGTAAGATGCCTTTTGGCCTGTTGCTGTTGATGTGTTTGGAATTAAAATGTACTAATGGTGTCTGGTAATACTGTTAGACGTCCTTAGGCCGACCCACGCCAACTTGTGATGTCATCGTAATTGATTCGGCCGCCATATTGGATTTAATCAGAAACATCAAAACATTTTCACAGGTCACAAATTTCATCAGATCTTCATCAAAATTGGCACAGGCCATCTTCAGACCATGCCTTATCGATGCATTGCTTTCTGGGACAATTGGCAAAAGCGTTCACCCGTAACAGCCTATCGAAATCGGCGGCAAAGCCGTCAAACAGGCAGTGACCTTATATCTCAACCAATCCTGGGTTTTTTGCCTTGAAACCTGCTGTGACTAATGCTATGTGTCTGATGCAACTGCATTGAGTTACATGGCAAATCTGGACTGCTGAACTTTCTGCTTGGCCCCTTCAATGCTGCTTATAGCTTTAATTATTACTAGAAAATCCCTGTGGAAATTTTGACTGTGCCGATGATACTGCCAGTTTCAAGTGTGCGTGGTAAATCATCGTAGTATATCACTTCACTCGGCAACAAAGTGACTGGATGGGTGTGAGTTTGATGTCATGCATGTTGGGGGGGGGGCGTGGGGGGTAGGGAAGGAGAGGGGAGGTAGGAGGGGGGGAGGGAGGGATAGAGAGGACTGGAGGGAGGGGGAGGGAGAGGGGGGAGGGGGAGGGAGGGAAGGAGAGGGGGGCATGGAGTGTTCTGCCTCCCTACTGTAACAGTCTGAGAGTCCCTAATGTTTTGTCAGTCTGTGTCTGTAATGCTATAGTGGGAGGGGAGATGGGGGGGTTGGAGTGGGGGGGGTCATAGTGTCAGGTTCTGGCCCCCTACAGTACTGCAGTAATGGTTTGAGGGGTTTTAATGTTGTGGCAGATCCTGTTATCCACTCAGAACCCTTTTCCCTCCACTATCTGTGTGCACCTGTGCTGAGTCTGCTCGTCAGGATTGGTCATAATGTTTTGGCACTCTGTGTCTGTGTGAATGTGCTCCTCTTCTGCTGCGTGTGTAAGCTCGTTAGGGTCCGGTTGTCATGGCTACCAGGGCCACCTGCTGCTGGAGTCTCCTTCTGCCTCTCACCTCTGCCTGAGTGAGAAGGAGGTCCAAAAAAACTGGGGAAAAATCGAAAACTGATCGGCGCACTCCTCGCTCGGAGGAGCCTCGAGCCCAAACCGTACGTCCCACACAAATAAGATTGAACCTTTTTTTTTTCAGAATTTCGACGAAACTCTGAAGTTAGAGTGAGCGCTAGAGTGTGCTCATAGAGATCCATTATAAACGCTGATTTTTAATTTTTTTTCCAAAATTTCCCCAAAACGTAAACTGCGACCCTGACCAAACCCTGACCAAAAGGTATCGAAACGCCATTTTCAGGAAGAGAAAGCTACACTTCCCGTGCCTCGTACAAACTTCCAAGCAATTTTTGGAATGTTGGCGATTTTTTCGGGCTTCTCCATTCGTTTCAATGGGCCGAAACGCCCGCTTTTTGCCGATTATTCTCGCCCCGTTGGAAGAATCGCTTAGAAAAGTCATAGCACACTTGTCCCGATTAAGGCGATTCGCTGCTTGAACCCTAATAAGGAGAGTCCTCCATATTATTAACCACATCTCTGATACAAAATTGAGTGCGGTTCTTCTCAGCCTTGACGCAGAGAAGGCCTTTGATTCGGTTGGATGGGACTTCATTTTCCAAGTTATGAGAAGATTTGGCTGCTGTGAATTTTTTATACAAAGTATAAAAACACTTTACTCCTCCCCATCAGCAAGGATAAAAATTAATGAGAGTCTCTCAAACCCGATAATGCTACAACAAGGATGTAGACAGGGCTGCCCGCTCAGCCCATCACTTTTCAACTTCTTTATCAAACCTCTGGCCCAGGCTATCAGGGAGGAGTCAGCCCTGGAGGGTATTTCTATAAAGGGAATAGAAAACAAAATCTGCTTATACGCGGACGACGTACTTTTATTACCCCTAACCAAAAATCTAAACTGAGTGAGTCTCAGTGCTCCTGCTAGGGGGGGTGTGGGTCGGTTCCAGCAGATCATGCTCACATTTTTTGGTCATGCCCTTATATTGTGCCTTTTTGGAAAGCAGTGGGCCGATTGGTTTCAGAGGTCCTGGATCTGAGACTTGACTTTTCTTTTACCTCAATGTACCTTGGACAGTAAGAGTGACTCATACATACAAAATGTTGGCTCCAGAGGAACCCTCCGACCATCATCCTTCTTATCAACATAATCAACTCTATATGCATTATGGAGAAAATGACCTTCACTATTCGCTTACAAAAGCAGAAGGGAGACAAATATTGGAAAAAATGGGACTGTTATAACCATGTGGATTTATAATGTATATGTATACTGTAATCCTTTTATCTTTACTTTTGTAACTAGACTTTTCAGTGACCTGCACTTGTACCTGCCCTTGCTCTGTATATGTATAAATGCCAGACCTCATCCCTCTTTTATGTTCATATAAAAGCAAAAAACAATAAATAAAAGTATGAAAAAAAAAAAAGTCTTCATGACTCACATAGACCCACAGTTGTGTTGTTTTCCAAAAAATCAAATGCAAAATCTGGAAGCAGCTCTACAAAGGACTGACTGGAGTGAAACATTAGAAAACAAGGACATAGAGATTTCTAGCAATTTGTTCTTTACAAAAATTAATGAAGTAATGTTAAACTTCACCAGAAAGGGTAACCAACATAAGAAAAAAGGAAATTCATTACCTTAGTTAAATGATGAATGCAGGAAAATAATGACCGAGATGAACAACTTAAAAAATCATTGAAAACTGGTCTCACTATAGACAGACAAAAGTTCACATTAAGAAATAAAGTCACTCAAAGTCTGTGAAAGGCTAAAGCAAAATTCTTCTTGGATATAATTGTCGAAGCAAAGGGAAATGCTAAAAAGATCTGGCAAAATCTTAACCAATTAATTGGCAAAGAAATGAAAGACTCAAACAAAAATATTGAGCTGAAATTTAACAATGCAATGGTAAGTAATCCAACCGTCATAGCTAATGAATTTAACATTTTTAACTTAACTCAGTCAGGGAGATAACAGAAATGTTCCCACCATCTATTCTTGCTGCCAGAACTATTAGACCAGTTTGTGAGAAACAGGAACTGTGTGTCTGACCTGTAGTAGTAGTATATATATGTGTATATGTATATGTATGTATATATAGATACATAGATATATATATATCTTATATTTTTACATTTCATATTTGTACATTTTGTGTTTAAGTTGCTGCACCGTAGGAACTTTGAGGAAAGAAATTTCAATCCTGTTATGTGTTGCACATGTCAGAATTGACAATAAAGCTGACTTTGACTTGACATTGACTTTTGACTCATCAGCAGCACAGGTGTCCCCCAGGGGACAGGGGACAGCAGACTTCAGACACAACACAGACAGCTGTGTACTGCTGAAGTTCTCTGATGACTCTGCGATTGTCGGCCTCATCAGAGATAATGATGACGATGCAGAGTACAGAGGACTGACGGGGAACTTTGTGGACTGGTGTCAGTGAAACCACCTCCTGATCAACGCGGGGAAAACCAAGGAGATGGTGGTGGATTTCCGTAGACGTCGTTCTGCCCTCCCCTCACCAGTGAACATCCAGGGAATGGACATTGAGCAAGTGGACTCTTATAAGTACCTGGGTGTTCACCTCAACACCAAACTGGACTGGTCTCACCACACTGAGCCAGTCTACAGGAAGGGACAGAGCAGACTCTACCTTCTGAGGAGACTGAGGTCTTTTGGAGTGAAAGGGGCACTCCTGAAGATCTTCTAGGACTCTGTAGTGGCATCAGCCATCCTGTACGGAGTGGTCTGCTGGAACAGTGGCATCACAGAGAGGGACAGGAAGAAGCTGGATAAGATCATCAGGAAGTCCAGCTCTGTCCTGGGCTGCCCTCTGGACTCAGTGGGGGAGGTGGGTGACAGGAGAGTCCTGGCTAAACTGTTATCCATGCTGGACAATGAGTCCCACTCCCTGCATGGAGACCTGACAGGAGTGAGGAGCAGCTTCAGTGACAGACTGCTTCACCCTCGATGTGTGAAGGAAAGATACAGAAGGTCTTTCCTTCCTGCTGCTGTTAGGCTCCACAACCAACACACCTGATATATGTGCAGTATTACTCCATCATATGTGCAATAGTATTACACCATAAGTGTAAAAACTCCAAACAACAGCTTGACACCAGTCTATGCAATATTTTAAAATTCAACCCGTGCAATATTTCTATCCGATTCTATTTCATTATTTATCTTTTATAGCTACTCTTTTTGCTCTCGTTATTTTTTTTTTATTTTTTTTTTTACTCTGTAAGCTGTTGTGAACAGCAATTTCTCCATCACGGGACTAATAAAGGTTTTTCTTATTCTTATTAATCCTGCACAGCCTGTTTTTTCTCTACGAGAAATAACAGAGGTGGAAGTCACTAACATCATTGGCTCACTAAACACTTCTAAAGCCAAGGATGTTCATGGGCTGGATACAGATGTCCTCAAATTATGCAGAGAATCCCTTCTATCACCAATAACATGTATGGTCAACTTATCATTTAAACAAAAAGTTGTCCCATCGTCTTGGAAAACGGCTACAGTCACCCCAATCTTTACATCTGGTGACAGTTCAAATATAGTCAACTATCGGCCAATCAGTATCCTCCCTGTAGTTTCTAAAGTTGCTGAGAGGTAGGTAGCAAAAATTATGAATGAACATTTAAATAAAGGCCACTCTCCTTTGCATCCAATGCAATTTGGAAGTAGAAATTGTTTCCGAATTCAAGTACCTTGGTGTGACCCTTGATTCCACACTATGTTTCTGGAGCCACATTAAAAGAATATCTAATAGAGTGAAATTCAACTTGAAAAATTTTAAACAAATATGCCCTTTCATGCTGCTACAATGTTTTTAAATTCAATGATTCTGTCACACATTAAATATTGTATTACATGTTGGTTGCTGGCAGGTGTAAATACATGCAAAATCATTGAATCACTCTATAAAAAATCTTTAAAAGTCTTTAAATGTCATTTCATGTTTGTAATGTCTTTAAAAAAAAGCACAACTTACTGAGCCTTGAGAATTTTAAAAATCTTAAATTTGCTTGTTTGAAGTACAAGGTGGTTCACGGACTTGCCCCACCTCCCATGTGTGACTTTGTTAAAAAAGGTCTCACAGTGGTCTCAGGACCAGGGCCTCCTCTAGAGGGGACTGTGAGGTCCCACACAGAAAAACAGCCTTTGGACAAAATGCTCTTTCTGTAAAGACCAGTAAGATCTGGAACAGTCTTCCACTGTCCATAAGGGAGTGTCCCACATTACAAACCTTCAAAACTCACCTCAAGCAGTGGTTGAAATTAAACCAGTCTTGAAACCATTGACTTTTATCTTCTTACTAATGTACTGTCTTGTGATGTCCTCTTATTGTCATCTATTGTCCTGTCCTATGTCTTACCATGTTTTTGTGTTACCTGCCTAGGGACTGTGGATGCAAATTAGCATTGTTGCTATAAACCGGCATATTTACGTCTATTGCTGTCTAAATAGATGTTCATTAATGTTCACTGTCCCTATCAAATACATAAATAAATAAATAAATAAATAAGATGCTGCTGACCTCATTACAGGATCAATATCTCCTCCTCACACATGTTGGACTACAAACTGTTGATTAGTTCTTTGATTCCAGGACCTTCTTCTTCCTGGATTTGGTGTCTCAGGAGGTTTGTGTCATTCAAATGTTAAAGGAGAAGCTGACATGTTCAAGTGTGTCTTCCAACAACTCCTTTTCTATCTGACAGTCCTGACAAGAGACCTCATTTAAACTGGATCTCCATTCTTCAGAAGCCTGATAAGAAAATAAATGAAAACTGACCTCAGAGTCTCCAGTTTACAGTTTGGACTCTTCAGTCCAGCAGACAGATGCTTCACTCCTGAATCCTTCAGTTTGTTGTCACTGAGGTCCAGATATTTCAGATTAGAGGACTGGGAGCTGAGAACTGAAGACAGAGCTTCACAGCTTCTCTCTGAGAGTCTACAGTTATTCAGTCTGAAAAGACAATGACAGAAAAGACTTTAACTTTTGTGACCAGCTGACAGGTTGCTGTGTATTTATTGATGATGTACTTACAGAGCTATGTTGGAGGCTTTGACCACTGGCAGCAGCCTCAGAAGAACCTCCTCTGAAGCAGAGTATTTCTTCAGGTTAAACACGTCCAGATCTTCTCCTGATGACAGTACGATGAAGCCCAGAGCTGACCACTGAGCAGGAGACAGTTTAGCTGTGGAGAGACCTCCTGATCTCAGAGTCTGTTGGATCTCCTCCACTAGAGAACCATCATTCATTTCATTCAGACAGTGGAACAGATTGATGCTTCTCTCTGCAGAAAGATTCCCTCTGATCTTCTTCTTGATGTACTGGACTGTTTCCTGATTGGTCTCTGAGCTACTTCCTGTCTGTGGAAGCAGGCATCGTAGACAAGTCTGATTGGTCTCCAGTGAAAGACCCAGGAGGAAGCGGAGGACCAAGTCCAGGTGTCCATTTGGACTCTGTAAGGCCTTGTCCACAGCACTCTGGTAGAAATGTGTTAGTTTAGGTTTGATACTAAAGAGTTTAGACAACAGATTTTTTTTTTTCTCTTCCAGCAGGTTGACATCAGAGTTGGAGAAGGTCTGATGGACATGAAGAGCAGCCAGAAACTCCTGAACGCTCAGATGGATGAAACTGAACACCTCGATAATGTACATCCTTTTCTTCACTATAAAGGTCTTTGTCAACACTCCTGAGTACATTGAGGCTGCTCTGATATCAATGCTACTGTCTTCCAGGTCTGATTCATAGAAGATCAGGTTTCCTTTCTGCAGCTGATCAAAAGCCAGTTTTCCCAGAGACTCAATCATCTTCCTGCTCTCTGGACTCCAGTGTGGATCTGTCTCAGCTCCTCCATCATACTTGACCTTCTTCACGTTGGTCTGAACCACCAGGAAGTGGATGTACATCTCAGTCAGGGTCTTGGGCAGCTCTCCTCCCTCTCTGGTTTTCAACACATCCTCCAGAACTGCAGCAGTGATCCAGCAGAAGACTGGGATGTGACACATGATGTTGAGGCTTTGTGATGTCTTGATGTGGGAGATGATCCTGCTGGCCTGCTCCTCATCTCTGAATCTCTTCCTGAAGTACTCCTCCTTCTGGGGGTCAGTGAACCCTCTGACCTCTGTCACCATGTCAACACACTCAGGAGGGATCTGATTGGCTGCTGCAGGTCGTGTGGTTATCCAGAGGCGAGCAGAGGGAAGCAGTTTCCCCCTGATGAGGTTTGTCAGCAGCACATCCACTGAGGTGGACTCTGTAACATCAGTCAGGGTCTCAGTGTTGTGGAAGTCCAGAGGAAGTCGACACTCATCCAGACCGTCAAAGATGAACACAACCTGGAACTTTCCAAAGCTGCAGATTCCTGCTTCTTTGGTTTCAGTAAAGAAGTGATGAACAAGTTCCACCAAGCTGAACTTTCTCTCTTTCACCACATTCAGCTGTCTGAAAGTGAATGGAAACATGAAGAGGATGTCCTGGTTGGCTTTGTCTTCAGCCCAGTCCAGAGTGAACTTCTGTGTTAAGACTGTTTTCCCAATGCCAGCCACTCCCTTTGTCAACACTCTTCTGATTGGTTTATGTCTTCCAGGTGAGGCTTTAAAGAGGTCTTCTTGTCTGATGCTTGTTTCTGGTCTGTGTGGTTTCCTGGATGCTGTTTCAATCTGTCTGACCTCATGTTCATCATTGACCCCTGCAGTCCCTCCCTCTGTGATGTAGAGCTCTGTGTAGATCTCATTCAGAAGAGTTGAGTTTCCTGCTTTAGCAATCCCCTTAAACACAGACTGGAACTTCTCCTTCAGAGTAGATTTAAGTTCACGTTGACACCTGTCAAGAGCCTCTGAATGATAAAACAACAGACAATCAGATCATCTGATGTGTTGTAGATCAGTTTACTGTATAGGGCATCAAGAAAGACTAACTGGACTCTTTGGAACTATCTGCATTTATACATAAACGTATCCTCACATCTGGTCAGATCTTCTGAGTTACTCTGCTCAAGCAAACGTTAACACAACCATCACCAGAGAAACACGTGGCCTCACCTTTCTGAGCAGGTTGATCACAGGACAATTTCAGGTGACCGGAAAGGGCAGGATCTATGGACTGAAGACGTTGGATCATCTTCCTGCAGGCCTTCTCTCCCTTTTTCTTCACAGTGTCAATGAAGTGGCGTACCTTGTCTGCTCTGACTGGGTTCTTCTCTGATATCGATTCTTTCTCCAACTCAGTCAAGACACCGTCTGTTACGAGGGCCTCAAGGAGCTGTGTAAGGACTTCTATCGTCACCCTTTCCACCAAGTCACTCCGCACGCTGGCAACCAACTCCTCTACAGGAACAAGGACACGTCCATTCAGACATTCTGTCACTTTCAGAGAAGTCATATTTCCTCTGTTCCCTGCAGGGATCCCTCAGTCTTACCTGCCACGTGAAGTCTACAGATATCTAAAGATGGTAATCTGAAGAGCAGGCGCTTGGTTTTGATGGAATCAATTTGAAACTCTTTTGGAGGAACAAGGATGTAAAGCTTCCTGAGATGAGCCCCCACCCTCCCACTCCCTGGGTTCCTCTACCATCATCTATCTGCACATTCTTCATTTTCATGTCTTCACTTTGTCAGTTTTCATCCCATCCCCCGACTATTTTCATCCCACCTCCTCCAATTGTTTTCATCCCATCCCCTCTTTTCATCACATTCCCCTGACCCCTTTTTATCTCTTTTCCTGTGACCTATTTCATCCCTTCCCCTCCAACTCTTTAATCTCATCTCCTTTGACCCTTCTCATCCCTACATCCATTTCTCTCATGACCTGTCTATTAATAAACTTATTTGCATCAATTAATGCCTGGTCTTTGTCAGAGAAACTAAGTTACTATAACTTAAGTTTTAGGACTTGACCACACCCACTATCATTCCAGTTGTCATGCTTACCTATCCACCTTATTCCTAGCTCCCATGAGCCCTTGCGTGAATTATGGGTGAGACTTCCGGTACGAACCGGAAGCCACGTTTTTACTTACTAGCTGTCAGCGCGAATCCACTTTCTCCGACTACTTCGACACGTAAACCATATGGAAACACCAGCTGTCACAGCTCAAACAAGACATTACAATCCTGCTGCCTAATAATATAGAGGGGTGGGAGGATGACATGAAGAAGTGGCCTAAAATAACATACAGTGGCATAGTTAGCCACTTTAACTGTGCCGCTTTGGACGGGGAAGCAATATAATGTATTAAATCTATGAATAGAATAAATAGATATGAATGAACGAATGAATCTTTAACTTATTTTCAAATCAGATTGAGAATGCTGTGAGACAGGAAAGACAGGGACATCATGCACTGATGCACAGAGAAAGTGGAATTATTATATTATATTATATTATTGAACAAAATATTACACTACCAGTCAAAAGTTCGGACACACCCTGTCATTTTTATTTATTTTCACGATTGTTTACATTGTAGATTCTTACTGAAGACGTCAAAACTATGAATGAACACATATGGAATTATGTAGTAAACAAAAAAGTGTGAAATAACTAAATATGATTCATATTTTAAATTCCTCAAAGTAGCCACCCTTTGCTTTGTTGACAGCACTGCAAACCCAATTAGCTTCATGATGTAGTCACCTGAAATGGTTTTCACTTCACAGGTGTGCCTTGTCAGGGTTCATTTGTGGAATTTCTTGCCTTCTTAATGGGGTTGGGACCATCAGTTGTGTTGTACAGAAGTCAGGTTGGTACACAGCTGACAGCTCTATTTGACAACTGGTAGAATTCACATTATGGCAAGAATCAATCAGCTAAGTAATGAGAAATGCTCTTCATCTCTGGGAACTCCTTCAATGTAACTTCCGGCGCAGGTCGAAGCCGGCAGCTGCTTGCAACAGCTCTTACTCGTTCTCTCTTTTTCCTCATTTTTTTCTCTAATGTATTTCACTTTTTGCTTAGCTTTTTACTTTGTATATACTTTTAAGACAGCTCTGCACTTTTTGACTTTTTTGAGTCTTTTCGGAGTATTTTAACAACTTTCAGACTGGCCGGTGTAACAATGCACGAAGCGGCCGGCGTGTGCTTTGTTTACAGGAGGGAACAGCTGATCGCGCTGCGTAGCGCTGTAGTGTTCCCTCGGGACAGACACGAGATTCCCCTGGAGCTACTCCGTAAGACCCGCCGCGAATGCCGTGCAGGAAAACAGCGTCGCGAAAAGAAGAGACGCTTCAGACCTGTTCTTCCCTCCGTCACCATGGAAACGTGAGATCTCTACCCAACAAGACGGACGAGCTGGAAGCTCTGACACGATACCAGCGGGAGTACAGAGAGAGCAGCGTCCTTCTTTTCACGGAGACCTGGCTTACACCGAGCATCCCGGACGCCACTGTTATGATGGACAACTTTCACCTTCTGAGGGTGGACAGGACAGCTGACAGTGGTAAGGGGAAAGGAGGAGGCCTGGCTGTGTTCCTGAACGAGAGGTGGTGTAAATCTACACACTGCTCTGTTAAAGCACAACTGTGTAGTAAGGACATTGAACTGTTAGCAGTTAGCATGAGGCCATACTATCTGCCACGGGAGTTTTCACATGTTATTGTGATAGCAGTGTATGTTCCCCCATCTGCTAAGACAGAGACAGCTTCTGATGCCCTGCTCTCAGTAACCAACAAGCTGCAGACACAGCACCCACAGGTCCTCTTCCTCATCTCTGGAGACTTCAACCACGCTTCTCCCTCATCTGTTCTGCCCACATACACTCAGTATGTCACCTGCCCCACAAGAGACAAGAAGACACTGGACTGGTTTTATGCCAACACCAAAGAGGCATATTCTGCATCCCCCCTCCCTCCCCTAGGAAGAGCTGACCACAACATTGTTCACCTGCAGCCTGTGGTCCGATGCACGGTGAAGAGGTGGACTGTGGAGAGCGAGGCAGCTCTCAGGGACTGCTTCAACACCACTGTGTGGACAGAACTCTGTGATCCACATGGGGAGGACATCAAAGCCATGACAGACTGCATTACAGACAACATTAACTTCTGCTTTGAGAACACTGTTCCCTCCAGGGTGGTACGGTGCTTCTCAAATAACAAGCCGTGGATTAACCCTGATATTAAAGCTCTGCTGAAGGAGAAGAAGAGAGCTTTCAGATCAGGGAATAAGGAGGAGCTGAGGACTGTGCAGAAGGAGCTGAGAAAGAAGATCAGGGAGGGAAAGGCCAGCTACAGGAGGAAGATGGAGGAGCAGCTGCAGAGGAAGAACATCAGAGGGGTGTGGAGAAGCCTGGAAACCACCTCAGGCTACAGAACACCCCATGCACAGGTTGAGGGGGATCAGCAGTGGGTCAATGATCTAAATCTACATTTCAACAGGTTTGATCAAGCACCCACTCCTCCCCCCATGCAGCCGCTCCCTCACTTGCTGTCACCTGGCTTATGCCCTCCTCACCCAGCCCCTCACACCTCTGGCTCATCGGACAATACAACCACTTCACACCAAGATGGAGCCACTCATCCCCCACCCTTGTCCTTCACAGCAGACCAGGTGAGAAAAGAGCTCAGGAAGATAAAAGCGAGGAAAGCAGCTGGACCGGATGGTATCAGCTCCAGGCTCCTTAAGTCCTGTGCAAACGAACTGTGTGGAGTTATGGAGCACGTCTTCAACCTGAGCCTTGAGCTGAGAGTGGTACCACAGATTTGGAAGACCTCGTGTGTGGTACCGCTGCCCAAAACATTGCACCCTAAAGACCTCAGCAGCTACATACCAGTGGCTCTAACATCCCACCTGATGAAGACACTGGACAGACTGATACTGGGACATCTCCGCTCTAAGGTGGGCCCCTCCATGGACCCACTACAGTTTGCCTACCGTCCTAATGTTGGAGTGGAGAACGCCGTTATCTTCCTGCTACACCGAGCTCTCTCTCACCTAGAAGAGCCCGGCAGCACTGTGAGAATCACCTTTTGATTTCTCCAGTGCGTTCAACACCATGCAGCCGCTGATTCTGAGGGACAAACTGGAGAGGATGGGTGTGGACCACCAGCTGTCTACATGGATCCTGGACTACCTCACAGACCGACCACAGTTTGTGAGAAACAGGAACTGTGTGTCTGACCTGCTCACCAGTAGCATGGGTGTCCCCCAGGGGACTGTCCTGGGCCCCTTTCTTTTCACCCTCTACACAGCAGACTTCAGACACAACACAGACAGCTGTGTACTGCAGAAGTTCTCTGATGACTCTGCGATGGTAGGCCTCATCAGAGATGATGATGACGCAGAGTACAGAGGACTGACGGGGAACTTTGTAGAATGGTGTCAACGAAACCACCTCCTGATCAACGCGGGGAAGACCAAGGAGATGGTGGTGGATTTTCGTAGACGACGTTCTGCCCTCCCCTCACCAGTGAACATCCAGGAAATGGACACTGAGCAAGTGGACTCTTATAAGTACCTGGGTGTTCACCTCAACACCAAACTGGACTGGACTCACCACACTGACACACTCTACAGGAAGGGACAGAGCAGGCTCTACCTTCTGAGGAGACTGAGGTCTTTTGGAGTGAAAGGGGCACTCCTGAAGACCTTCTTTGACCCAGTAGTGGCATCAGCCATCCTGTACGGAGTGGTCTGCTGGAACAGTGGCATCACAGAGAGGGAGAGGAAGAAGCTGGATAAGATCATCAGGAAGTCCAGCTCTGTCCTGGGCTGCCCTCTGGACTCAGTGAGGGAGGTGGGTGACAGGAGAGTCCTGGCTAAACTGTCCTCCATGCTGGACAATGAGTCCCACCCCCTGCATGGTGATCTGACAGGACTGAGGAGCAGCTTCAGTGACAGACTGCTTCACCCTCGATGTGTGAAGGAAAGATACAGAAGGTCTTTCCTTCCTGCTGCTGTTAGGCTCCACAACGAACACTCTTAATATGTGCAATAGTATTACACCATAAGTATAAAAACATTTTTACAACTCAATCTGTGCAATATTCCAGTGCAATATCTGTTCCACTATTTATCCTTATCTTTATAGCTACCCTTTTTTTTTTTGCTCTTGCTATTCTTTTATTGTTTCTGTAAGCTGTTGTGAACTGCAATTTCCCCATTGCGGGACTAATAAAGGTTTTCTTATTCTTATTATTATTATTCTTAAGACTGTTGGAAAACCATTTCAGGTGACAACCTCATGAAGCTCATCCAGAGAAAGCCAAGAGTGTGTAAAGCAGTAATCAAGGGTGGCTATTTTCAAGAATCATATTTGGAGTTATTTTACAATTTTTTGTTTACTACATAATTCCATATGTGTTCATTCATAGTTTTGACGTCTTCAGTGAGAATCTACAATGTAAATAATCATGAAAATAAAAAAAAACTATTAAATGAGAGGGTGTGTCCAAACCTTTGACTGGTACTGTATATATTATACACTGTTATTCTTGTGACACTGCTGTCAGTCCTCTTTAGCACCCGGCGTCTCTTCTCCGGTGGTCTCTCCCAACCACAAGTAGAGTACGGGTGTTTCGTCAATAAAATGAAACGAGCACACATACAATGTTTTCGGTGTTTTTTCTTTTTTTTCAAGTTGAGTTGTTTCAGCCACATCCTTCTGAGTTCCTCATCCCTCGGTAGGCGGTGGAAACTGTACCGATTCTCACAACAACATTCCCTCTTCGTCTGGGGTGCATGTTCAAAACACTGCTCTTGTTGCCACAGATTCAACTTCGCCTGGTTATTAGTACAACCGCGAACAGCTGATAATCGTTTAGTAAATAACAGTAAAGACCAGTAAATTTCCAAATAAACCGCTATGGGAAACGAAAACCGCTAGCAACCAATGGCTCACTGCTACTTCCGGTGTGTCACCGGAAGTTGGACCCATAATCGTTTCTACATCAGCGCCCCCAGGAATAAGGTGGATAAAGGTGTGTCCTAAACCTTTCTTTGTCTGTTCGTCTCAGTTCTCAACCCCCACCCTCCCCATCCCTCTTTTTTCGTTTCTTCCTCTTCCATCTTTCATTACTGGAACAAAGAGCTTCCTGAGATGATCCCCCACCCTCACACTCCCTGGTCCTTCAGGTTCCTCTACCATCATCCATCTACACATTCCTTCCTTTTCATGTCTTTGCTCCAAACCTTTTCATTACATCCTCTCAGACTCTTTTCATCCCATCTCCAACTGTTTTCATCCCATTCTCTCCGACCCTTTTCATCCCATTCCTCTGCCCTTTTCATCCCATCCCCTCTGACCCTTGTGATCCCATCTCTTCTGACCATTTTAATCACCTTAACTCTTTTCATCCCATATTCTCAATGCTTGTCATCCCTTCCCCTCTGACCCTTTTGTTCCCATTCCCTCAACCTTTTTGATCCCACCCCTCCGACCCTTTTCATCCCATCCTTTCTGACCCTTTTCATCCCACCCCTGAATACTAACTGATGTACAAACAGTTCTTGTTTTCCGGTTCCTCGTTGGAACATTTTATTTTAATCAGTTCATCCAACCATCTGCTGTGAACCATCTCTACATCTCACCTGAGCTTCAGGTTCAACTCAAGGTAACACAGTAAAAACATACCTGCTGTAACGACGGCTTCATTGTCCAATGGTGGGAGTTCAGCCTGGTCCCCAGAGACCACATGGGCAGGTCTGAGGGGCTGAAGGCTGCAGAGAGATGGGGGAGATGGTTTTACTGATGAATGACTGACAGGTCTGTGTAGAGGTTTCTGAGAACTCAGTCATCATAAACTCTGACATAATGTGAGCACGCTGTCTGAAGCCACAGACGTTTCATTCTCAGGTACTTTGTGCTTATGGAGGCTCTTAGAACAGCTTGTTGGGCCCTTGAACCTTGGACAATGATCTATGTTCATGATAAGCAGCTGGTTACTTCTGCAGGGAGCGGCTGACCTTTAACCTCACATGAAACTGTTTGAGATCAACGTCCCATCACAACATGCTCTCTAGTTTCTGTTGTTGGTCTCATCTCTGACGTTCTCTCAGCTGAAACAGACTTTATAGACAGAGTGATCTTCTTCAGAGTTAGTTTCAGATGAGATGGTCCGTTATTGATCCACAGTGGATAGAACAGTAGCACACAGGATCAGAGCAGACATTAAGTACGTACAGTACCAAAGTATTAAAAAGTATGGCTGAGTAGCAGCGCTGTCAAGAAGGCTCAGTACTCTAGTTAAATCTAGTAGCTACAGTTAGCCTGTACACCTATCAGTAGCGCTGCTCATTCATTTGACTTGCAGCTATCCTGTGTAGTTGTAGATCTCAGTAACAGTGGACATTCACTGGTTAGTTCAACGTTCCACTTGTAGATTGTGTTGATCTTCTGTTTAGTGGCAACATGTTGCAGTAGAGCAGCAGTAGTTGCTCTTCTAGTAGTTATTGTGTATGTCGCACAGTGGGACCAGGACAAACAGGATCTGACACCTCTGCATGTTTTCATCAACATCTTGTGGAAGTGACAATAAACAGGACTTGAATGGACTTGAATGTGCTGTAGAAGAAGTCAAACTAGTGGACTATGAATGAAATCCTCAAACACTGAGCTGTAACTACACCATGCACAGAAAGATAATCCTGGTGTGAGCAGGCTGTGGTTATTCAGCTGGATGTCACTGCTCACAGTTCAACATCAGGCTGCTGCTCAAGGCTTATGAAGCTTGAATATAGTCCTGGACTCTTAACCTTTCTGTCCAGTGTCCTGGTGTCTTGGAGTGACGTCTTTAACTCACAACACTTAGAGATGGTCCTCTCACCTCTGAGCTTTGCTCTGGTTCAGAGTGGTTGTAGAGGGACGGACTCCCTCCTGTCTGTCCTCACTCCGGTCCATGCTGCTGAATTCACATCAGCTCACACTTTGTCCTCACCTGCAGAGGAAACACACATCATTCATCTGAACATCCACTGAAACCATCTCAGCTGCTCCTCTTCTCTGCTTGAAGCTTCTACTATCAGTCCACTAGATGGAGCCATGGAGGACACACATGATGCCTTCACTGACCCTCAGTCTGTCTCCATGTGTATTTAATGAAGCTGCTGTCCACATAAAGACACAGACAGTCAGAGCTCAGGCCTCAGTTATCAGAAACCAGAGGTGTATAGTAACAAAGTAGATGTACTTCGTTACACTACTGAAGTAGTTTTTTTGAGGATCTGTGCTTTCCTTGAGTTTTTTTTCAAATCAGGACTTTTACTTTTACTCTACTACATTGAAAAGTAAAAAATATACTTTTACTCTGTTACTGTGACGTTTGCCACCTTGTTACAAATTAAAATAGAAATATAATTAATCATTGAAGGATTATTGGAATGGGCGTGTCAGAGAGGGCGAGAGGAACAACGTACGGTACTGTCACGAGGTTTAGAGGCCAGGACGGGATGTGCGGGGTGAGGACATCAAAATGGCTACCTCTGCAGTTAACGCTGATGAGGAAGACACAGAGGACGTTACCACACTCACAGCATCTCCTTCAGTAAAAGACGACAGTCACCTGTGACGAGGAGGTAGGAGGCATTTTATTGTGTTCTCAGGCAGACACGAGACACTTGATTCACTCTACAGGTGTTTTTTAGTTTTAGTTTTATAATACCACATCTATTTCATTCAACTGAAAGTGAAATAAAGAGAACAAGGGGAGAACCATTTTTGGTTGTTTTGAGCTACTTTAAGACTTTTACTCAAGTGATTTTCTTATGGATGACTAACTTTTACCGTCAAGTCATTTTTAGTTATGGTATTTGTACTTTTACTTAGTTAGTTTTTTCAAGTACTTTATACACCTCTGTCAGAAACAAGCACTGCTGCTTATTAATCATTAACCTCCTTCATCCAGACGACTCTGAGCTCCGACTCAGGGAAACAGACTGTGGAGCTACAACTAGTGACAGAACACACCTTCACCTCTTCACCATCAAAATATTTTCACGTTCAGCTCTGACTCTTAAAGAAGAAAACATTAAAAACTACTTCATTACCTTCAGATGGAGGTTGACAGAGAAAATCACCTGGGACAAGATCCAGGTGAAACCAGGAAACAGTCTGAGAGCTGCTGGAGGAGGAGACACAACATATCCAAGGAAAAACAGGAAGAGGAAGTGGCCATTTTGAATCATAGTTTTTATGACACCTACCTGAAACACTTACCTGAGTGTCTGAAAGGTTCCCACAAATATAATGTATTATTATTATTATTATTATTATTATTTAGGACACACCTTTATAGGTAGCATGGGAAATAGACTGATATTAATCGTTTACCAGGCCAGTCTTGGCAGGAGATGGACTCTGTGGTTGGGTGGATCAGGGGTCCCGGGGCAGCATCTTCAGGAGCCAGACACTGAGAGTACCAAGGAGGGCAGGGGCAGCGTCCCTCAGCTGGTGATAGCATCACTACTGAAGGACGACAACAACAAGGGAACGCATCACAGTCACTCAAAGGTTTCACTTCCTCTTCTAATGTGTGACTGATGAATGGATGAATGACTCACCTCCTGATGGTCTTCAAATTGCTTCAGCTCAAACATTTGTGAAGAAAAACAATCACTGTCATTTATATCTACAACCACTGGAGGGCGATCTGCCTCTACATATACTGTATATATGTGTCTCAACACTATATGAACTACTGAAAGACAACAAGCGAACGCATCACTACTGAAAGACGGCATTAACAGGTTTAAATTCACCTGCGACACATGAATGCGTCACCATTTCAGATGTACTACAAACAGTGTGAGAGTAAGTGAACGCACCACAGCACACATCCCTCCTGTTCTATCAGAGCAAGAAAGACTGTTTTTATTTAATGTCTCGTTTGACTTTCTGTCTGAATCCTTGGTTTACAGAATAAACGGCGTGGAAGCTCAGTCCAGGTGGACCCACACAGCGGAACAAACGCTGCCGTCACCTCCTCTGCTCCTCGCCGTTAATCCAATTAATTCCCAAAGTGTCCAGGCTGCCGCCTTCCTCCACCAAGAAAGAAGACGCCCGTCAGCAAGAAGACGGCGCTGGGCTCGTGTTCCCAGAGGACACGCACCAAGACAAATGAAGTGATAATTAGCTGCAGCAAACATGTATGTATCTGTGTCAGGGAAACGTTATTGACCCCTGAAGGGAAACTCTTTCCAGATTCAGGCTGAAGGAGGTTTCTGTAACAGGTCGACGGTTTAACGCTCTGATTATACATTCCTCAGAGCCAGGGCCGTCCTAGTCCTCGGGGACGAACCCTCAGAGGAATCTACTGTCGACTCTGAACGCACTGACCTGTCACAGATCTACTCAGAGACGAGCAGCTGGAAACGTCTTCTAACGTTGATCTTCTTCTTCTTCATTGATTGAGCAGAAAGGCAGTTTGCTCACTGAACTTCAGCTTCTGTCAGATTGTTGCCATTGAAATTAGGCGACTTCTCAAAAATCCTCAACTGAGCTGCTAAAGGCAGTTTGCTCACTGAACTTCAGCTTCTGTCAGATTGTTGCCATTGAAATTAGGCGACTTCTCAAAAATCCTCAACTGAGCTGCTAACAAGAAGCTATTTCAACAGGATGTTTAAATATTTTTAGATGAACGTGAAGATGAGTAGTGAAGGCAGCTCTGTGGGCTTCTGTTTTCAGAGGAGGTCATAAACAACGTCTGTGATTAGCCCCCGCATGCCCTGACCTTCGCCGGCCACGCTGTAATTGAGGAGGGGGGCAACAGCTGCCGTTTAATGGCACCTTCACCTGTTTCCAGACCCAGTTCACCTTTAGCTCCTCTCCTGCTTTGAACCAGAAATGGTGGAGTTCCTCAAGGCTCAGCCCCGGAGCCTCTGACTTAATGTGTACATGTTTTTACATTTTGTCTTTTATTTCTTCCAGATTAACAACAATCTGACTCCAGGGAAAAGAACAAGATACTGACTCTGGTTGACCCCCAGAGGGAGGCAGCATAAATGACCATAATAAGAAAATAGCGCTCAACATTAATGAATTATTTATTTCATCTGCTTTAAATATCGATTTAATCCAAAAAACATTTGTTAAAGCTCTACAGTCTCATTAATTAAATCCAGAATCGCTCAAAATCCGACTTACCAAAATATTAATTACTCTTGTTTCATAAAAGCCAGCTGGCTAATTGCTGACACCCCCCGCCCCCCACACACTCACTAATTGATCCAGATGTTAAAGGAAAATAGACTAGTTTTATTTTTATATGTAAACATATACGCCAGCAACTCTCCATCATCTTCATCATCATCAGCGCCGGCCTTGACCCACCCCACCCTCTGATCATGTGACCAATCGCCTCCCTGACCTTGCCAACCTGCTGCCATTACACGTCCCCGCCCCCCCGTCGCTCATCACACAGGCGACACCCGTGGACAAATCAAACAGCTCGCTGCCGTTACTGGCGTTCCCAGCATGCCCCCGTCGTTTCCAGCTCTGACCTCTGACCTCTACATCAGCTGGAGGATGAAGCATAATTAAATTATTTTAAAAATAAATACAACAGATGATCAGATGTCATCCTCTGTGAAGCGATTTAGGTTTGAAGTCTCCCAGATGTCAATCCGTCCTGGTTTGAGACGAGAGGCAGCAGTCCAGAGGAAGAAGACGATTATGTTCCAAGGGTCCAGCCTTAATAGCGCTCGTTTTCTGCCTTGTTCACTCCATTAGTGAGGAGCGGGGAGCAGGGGAGCGGAGGAGCAGGGGAGCTGAGGAGCGGGGAGCAGAGGAGCAGGGGAGCGGGGAGCAGAGGAGCGGGGAGCAGAGGACCCAAGTGCCGGGCCCCACTGCTAATTACGGTGTGAGGGATGATGGGGAAGGGCTCATTAGCGGCGGTGTGGGCCGTAGCATACTGTCTCTCTCCTGGCTAATGATGTTGGATCCACGGCGAGGGGAGGCCGGCGCTAGGCGCTCCATCAAACGTCTCTACGTCCAGGGGTTAACGTGGCTGTTGACTTCTCTGAATCCAGAGCTCAGCGGCCTCATTAACATCCAAGTTAACATCCACGTAACACGAGTTCATCTCTTCTGTTCATTACTGAGACACCAGCTCAGAAAAATAATCAGACCCAGTTTCGTTCAATAAAATTCTCAGAACAAACACGTTAGAGACTCAACTCAACTCAGATGACATTGTCTTCAATAACTATAGTTATACTAGTAATACTATAACTATATGACATACTATACTATACTATGACTTTTTCATTGTTCCACTCATCCGAGTAGCTTCTTCAGTTCTCGGGGACTGGTGGGAAGTCTGAGGTTTAAATAGGACCAAGTTTCAGGAGGAGTTCCTATTTAAACCTCAGACTACCCACCAGTCCCCTAGAACTGAAGAAGCTACTCGGATGAGTGGTGAAACGTCTTCTCAAAAAACTCTACAAGTCCAGTTGCCTTTTTTGGATATACTATACGGTGTTGTTGTTTTTCTACTATGACTTGTTTAAATTTTTCGACATGCTATACTATGACTTTTATTTAAATTTTTCGACGGACTATACTATGACTTTTTATTTAATTTTTCAACATACTATACTATGATTTTTTTTTTCAAATTTCTTGACATACTATACAATGACTTTTATTTCAATTTTCAACATAATATACTATGACTTTTTTTTGACATACTGTACAGATTTTTTGACATAGTATACTATGATTTTTCAATTTTTTTTTTCAAATTGTTCGACATACTATACGATGGCATTCATTTTAATTTTCTACATACTATACGATGACCTTTTTTCTAAATTTTTCAACATACTTTACTATGACTTTTCATTTAATTTTTCGACATACATTTTTTCGACTATGTGATTTTTTCGACATGCTATAGTATGACTTGTTTTTCTGAGTTCTATTGAAATACTATGCTATGACTTTTTTAACATACTATACTATGACATTTTTTTCGACATACTATACTATGACTTTTTTAGTTGTTGTTTTTTAGACATACTATACTATGACATTTTTCATGACTTTTTTCAACATACTATACTGACATTTTTTATGACTTTTTTCGACATACTATACCATGACGTTTTGTTCGACATACTATACTATGACGTTTTTTCGACATACTATACTATGACTTTTTTAGTTGTTTTTTTTTAGACATACTATACTATGACATTTTTCATGACTTTTTTCAACATACTACACTGACATTTTTTATGACTTTTTTCGACATACTATACCATGACGTTTTGTTCGACATACTATACTATGACTTTTTTCAGAGTTTTTGACATACTACACTATGACTTTTATTAAAATCTTCCTACATACTATACTATGATTTTTTTTTCAAACTTTTCGACATAGTATAACCATTTCTTTAAGTTTTCGAAATACTATACGACTTTTTTCTAGTTTTTCAACATACTATACTATGACTTTTTATTTAATTTTTTGACATACTATACTATGATATATTTAAATTTGTCAACGTACTATACTATTTCTTTATCCACTTTCTGACATATACTTTGAGTTTTTGTTTTCTTCCCACATAATATTCTATGATTTTTTTTTTCAAATTTTTCAACATACTATACTATGACTTTTATTAAAATTTTCCGACATACTATACCATGATTTTTTTTTTTTCAAAATTTTCAACATACAATACGATGACTTTTTACTTCATTTTTCGACATACTATACTATGACTCTTTTCCCCTGGACATACTATCCTATGACTTTAAAAAAAAAAAAAAATTTAAAAAAAAATGAGTTTTTGAACATTCTATACTATCGACAGAAAAATATGCAAATATTTAATGGCCTGTCTATCTGCTAATATCAAACCACACATAATTTTCTACTTCAATACTTAAATCATAAAATATGACTTTTTTAAAGAACATTTGACATACAATACTATGTTTTTTTATTGTGACATTTTTTTCAATTTTTCAACATGGCTTTTTTTACTATACTATGAACACTAAAAAAAACAGTAAATATTGAATGGCCTGTCTATCTGTAAATATTAAAACACACATAATTTTCCTGCCAATTAAATATTTCAATAAAATATGACTTTAATTTTTAGACATACTATACTATGACATTTTGTTTTTTCGTCATCGTGATTTTTCTACATCTAAATATATTTGATCATATTTATGCCATCTTCTCAATGCTACCTGATGTTATTTGGTCATGCAATCACTGCTACTCATGCCATTCTGAATTATGTTTACATCTTTAGAGTAAAACCTGGAGCTGTTTTTGATTATGTATTCTGCTCAACATCATACCTTTTTGTACTTATCTTTCATGTATAGTTATTTCTGATCATTTGTATATTCAAATATTCAGTATCATGCTTTTATTGTTTTATTGTATCTGTACCTCTAATTCTTTATCCATCTCTGCTAATGTAGAGATCAATAAAGTGTCATGTTATGACTTTTTCTTTTATCTTTAAGACCCAGTTGGGATGAAGAAACTGGAATTCAAATTAATCCAATCTAATCTAAAATACAAGTATTTAGCCATCTACAAATTAAAATAAAGTGTGAGACGTCTGCAAATTGAGTCTAATTTCTTTTTAATCAATGACATCACTTTTTGAGTACATTATTTATTTTAAATAATTTTTAATTTTAAAAGAGAAACTGCTCCTTTAATCCATACTCAAACTAAATGTGTCCGTCTCCCTGAGCTTCTTTATCTCCGTCTTTCTCAGCTCTCATTTCAGTCTCTTAGCCGACACAATGAAGCAGAACTAAACGCCGCCTGATGTTCAGCCAGCGATCTGTCACAGCTCTTTCAGCCCAGCGCTCCGACAATAAAACGAGTCTGCAGCCAGTTCATCCGGAAATGTTTCCCATGAGCATTTTACACCTAAACAATCGTGCATTATTCTCAACGCACAGAAACACATTAAACACATCAAATGTCAAGAGTTTAATGCTTTAATATTCGCTCTGCTACAGCTGTAACAATCAGGTTTTTACAACATACCATGGCATTTTTTTTTAACAACATACTATACTATGACTTTGTTTTTTACGAAATACTATAATATGACTTTTTTAGCGGCATATTATACTAAGACTTTTTTATGACACACTGATTTTTTTCACAACATATTATATTGTGACTTTTTTCGACATACTATACTATGACTTTTTAACGGCATATTATACCATAACACACTACTATAACATTTTTATACGACATACTATGACTTTTTTTTTTACGACACACTATACTCTGATTTGTTTTACATACTATGGCTTTTTTATGAGAAGGAACAATCTCACATTTACACATTAAACAAACCAAATGTCAAGAGTTTAACATCCACTGTTATTTCAGCCACAGGTTAGTTAATGTTGTATTTGGTTTGTTTGCTCAGCTCTCAGGGCCGTCATCACGTCATAAAGAGTGAAATTATTCAGATTTTCAGGATGTCAGTATGAAATGGTGGAAAATCGCCACAGAAAACCGTCAGAGCGCCTTCTCACAGTCAAGCAGAAACCCATGAACCAAGTCTGACAGACAGAAATAAATCACACATTAAAACATTTGTGTTTCTGTCATCGTCTCAGCCTCCTCGAAAGCCAACGAGGAAGCAGGTAATAAAGACATTAAAGCCGAGAGGGCTGAAGACCGAGACGGTTCTTGTGAGAAAACTGACGCCGAGGCGTTTTACAAACAAGGCATTCATTCACTCTTGCCCTCGTCTTCCCTCGCAGCAGATTTTCAATGTCGCTAATTTAAGCCGACACAGTGAACCCAGAGGAAACCAGCAGAACGAGGCGGCTCTAACCCAATTTTAGCCGCCGTCTCCTCGCATCCTATTTCGGTGATCGCACCAGCAGTAATTAAGGCTGTAATAATTAAATAAGTCTCCTTTCGTGTGGGAGAGGAGGTGAACATCTCGCCAGATCTAATTAGCTCGTCTGAAGCTCTGATTCTTCTTCTTCTTCTTCCCAACCGTCTGGACGGCTCAAATGTGTCTCGGTCCGTCTCTAATTCGCCGGGAGCTCGGAGCATATACTTACTGCATGTTTTTATGGCAGAGGTCAGAGGTCAAGCTGAGTGCCTCTGCATGCTTTGGCCTAAAGAGGAGGGAAGACTGTTTTCTGGGAGTAATAACAGTCATTAGCGGCTGCAGAAACACCTGCTCTAGGCTCTTAGCAGGGTTGGAAAGTTGATGCACAGAGAACAGATTCTCCACACCATCTTTTAGTCTCTTTCAGACTACAAATCAAGTCAAAACCTGAAGCAAGAGTTTCTTAAAAGCTCCAGAAACATGCCACTAAAGCTCGACTGTCGTTTTGTCGTAGAGTTGGAATGTAAATATAAAAACCCTCCCTAGAATCAGACGTCAAAAACTGAACTCCACTTATCATCAACCATCAACATGGCCGCCAAGTCTTCGACACCGATTCCTCCTAGAACGAGAAGCTTAAAACTAAAGGTCCACACACAGAGTCCCCGTAAGGCACGTCTCATGTCACTTTCATTAAAATACATTTCAGAACCACATGCAGACAAACTCCTCCTTCAATACAAGTTCCCAAAACATCCACCCACCAGAGGGCGCCACTGCAAAGACACGATTAAAAGAGACGGAACACATCTAAACGTTTTGACTCTCTAGGCTTGATCATATTTTTACTGCAGTCCGTCGATCAATACCAAGAAACCCCGTCAGGGCAGGGGGCGACCTCAGCGGCCGATCAGTCGATGCTCTTTCAGCTCTGATAATCACAAATCCAATTGGTGCTCTGGATGCTAATCGATCGGAGTCTTTCTCTCGGATAAGGCGGCTGGTGTCGTCCATCCCTGAGAAAATGAAAACACTTTACTCACTGGAGACGCTGGAAACAGGAAGCACAAAGCAGGAAGTAGGAAGCGGGAGGCAGGAAGTCAAGAGTTTCTGGACCTGAAAAACAGAAACATCAAGAACGTCATCGTCATTATCTGCGAGGCCGTTTGTGAAAACTTCTCAAACTTATTCTAAAATTTGAATACAGCAAGAGTTTTAGCGCCCCCTGCTGTGTGGAGGTCAGCGCCACGTGATTAAAAACTAAGCTACAAATATGAGACATTTAAAGTTCAGAGGAGCAGCTTTGTGATTAATAAAAGTATTTTAACATGGTTTTTGTCATTATCACATGGGATGCTAGCGCGACATGCTAATGCTACATGTAGCCACAAACAACACAATTTGAGACACATTTGAAGATTTTAAAGAGTCAGGAGTTAGGGGTGCATCTAAACATCTAATGATTTGATTGGCCCAGATCAGAATCAGCTCCCAATGGAGAGACTCCAGGCCAACGGTTTTTATTGTCTTTGCTGTGACAGGAGGAAACTGGGCCTGGCCTTTAGAGGCTGATGAAAAGGTTGATAGCGCCACGCTGCTGTGCTCCGTCTGAATCGTGTCAGGTGGCGGCGGCGGCGGCGGCGTTGGCCCTCGAGGCGATGCCCCCCTCCCACCCTCCATGTTTCCTCCTCTGCTCGGCAACGTTTGCTGTAATCGCTTTCCCGCCACAACCCCTCCACTTTACAACATGTGGCGGTAATGTCAGCAAACTCTCTGAGATTACGCCATTAAGGCTGAGATTGAAATGGGGAGGGGTGTTTGGAGGAGGTGGTCTCTGTGTGTGTGAGGGGGGGGTTCTTCTTCTTCTTCTTCTACATCAGACTGGTTTATTTCTGTAAACGCCGTGCGGTCATTCTCAGGTCTATTATCACCGCTTGTTGCAGCGACTGATGATCTTTGCAGGTAAGCAGCTTCATTCACCACCACCATCCTCCTCCCCCCCCTCCCCTCCCCTTCCTCACCCCTCTCCTCACCCCCCCCCGGCCCATAATGGATGGTGTCGGCGCTCGACTTGCATGCAGGAAAGGTTTAATTAAATCATAGTCCAATCATAATCCATGTTGTTAATTAAACTGGATAATTTATAAGCAGAGAAGAGGGTATTTATTAGCTGGGCCGTGCACGAGGAGCGTGCACGCACACCGACACCTTACGCCGCCTCACAACCTTTTACTATTGATGCCCCCCCCACCCACCCCCCCCAGCCTGCATGATTGATAATGAGACAGAGACTGCTGTACTATTTGTCTAATGGCCGTGCAATTAAACTCCTTGTAAATGACCCACGCCTCATTTCATCCTAATCTATGGAATTTTGATTGAATTTGTCGGCACTAATTGAAAAATACTGCTATTTAATGTCTGCAGATCAGGACGCCTGTAATGAGATCGTGTCCTGGTGACCCTGGGGGGTGATGGGGGGGGGGGGCGGGGGGTGTCCATGCATGCCCTTGACTCAGCCCTGGAGGAGGAGGAGGAGGAGGAGGAGGTCAGAGGTCAACAGCGTCCTCTGTATTTCCAGTTTGAATCATTTTAATCCTGATTTTTGTTTTTAAGGAGTTTAACGACGACGTCTCACAGAAACTTCTCTCTTTAAACCTTTAATGATTCTGAATAAACGTCTGCTCTCTGCTGGTGGACTCAGGTTTGATCCAGGTGGAGCTTTAATCTCTATTCTATTCTATTCTATTCTATTCTCTGAGGAGCCTGTTGGTTTTATTTATTTATTGTAACTTCTCCTCCTCAGATAATATTTTCAGCCTGTTCCAGACTCAGCTCTTCTCAGAGGCCTCTCTTTCTCTTTCTCTTGTATTTATTTATTTATTTATTTATCTCCATCCAGGAGACCAGAGGCGACCTGTCGCGTCAACCCTGTGCACCAATCAGAGGCCAGAGCGAGGTGAAGGGGGCGGGACCCTCGGGGAGAAGGCAGCGCAATTAAACCGAGGGGAGCGCAATTTAAATCCACACCTCCGCGGACGCTGAGTGGGCAGGAAAACACGCACACGCTCCACGCACACACGGTCCGGGTCTGCGCAGGTGAAGGAGGAGAGCAGTCCGCTGCTGGGTCTCCTGTCCCGGTCAAGTTGAAGTGGAGCAGGACGCTGGCTTTTCTGTTTTTTGGGACGTGTTGGGGTCTCCTCCGCCTCCTCCTCCTCCTCCTCCTCTTCTTCTCCTCCTGACGCCCGGGTGGAATGATCTCTGGTCGGATTACCGCTGCTCTCAGCTCCGCTCCCCTCAGACAGGCGGTGACTCCGGGGGTGTAGCCTCCCTCCCGCCCTCCGCGCCTCTTCTCCGGTCACCTCTGAGCTCCGGTCGGTCTTATGAGCAGTGCAGCGTTCAGTCCGTCCTTCATGGTGATGCAGCGGCCACTCGGAAGCACCACCGCCTTCAGCATTGACTCTCTGATCGGGGGGCCCCCGCAGCCCAGCCCGGGACACTTCGTCTACACGGGCTACCCCATGTTCATGCCGTACCGGTCGGTGGTGCTCCAGCCGCCTCCTCCTCCTCCTCCCCCGCCGGCCCTGCAGCAGCCGCTCCCCGCAGGTCACCACCCTCACCCGCAGATCCCGAGCCTGCAGGGCGGCTTCTGCTCCAGCCTGGCGCAGGGCCTGACGCAGGGCATGGCGCTCACCTCCACGCTCATGGCGTCGCTGCCCGGCGGCTTCTCCCCGTCCCAGCAGCACCAGGAGGCGGCCAGGAAGTTCGGCTCTCAGGCGCTGCACGCGGTCTTCGACAAAGCTCAGGAGCTGCGGCTGGAGGCGGAGGACGGGAAGAGCTTCCACGACACGGACACGACGGTGCAGACGTCCACAGGTAGAGACCGGGAACTTTACACCGGAGAGGACTTGAACCAGAAATCACTTTAACGGAGAGACGTTTTATTTCTGGAGGTTTATTTTGTTTCTTAACAACAGATTCAACTTTAAAATAATCCTCCTGTTAAATTAATTACAGTCATGAATTATTCTACAAATCTGAATTTACTGGAAACGAAATTAATAATAAATAACTCAAGTCTTGACTGTTCTCTATTCTATTCTATATATTCTATTGTATTCTATTGTAAGTGGAGGAACAGGCCGCTCTGTGCGTAATTACGCGTGATAATAACTAAGTCCCCGCGGAGCCGCGTCCTGATCCAAACACTGATCTGATGATGGATATTGACACCGGACATGATGACCCCCCCCCCTTTAACCCCCCCTCTCCACAGATGTCTCTTGTCTAATTCGTTTATTTCCTTTAATTGAAGTTTAATATTTAAATGTTTTAAATGTGTCTTTGAACTAAACTCCTCATTTCTAATTGTAATAAATTCAGTTTTATTTATTTGATGATAAACCAGAGTTGCTCAGATCAAAATAACCCAACTTGTTGTTGTTCTTGTTGTTGTTCTTGTTGTTGTTCTTGTTCTGCAGGCAGAGCGCTCAGTAAAGATGACTCCAAGGAGGACGACTGCGCTCGGAAGGACGAGAGCTTCTCCATGGACAGCGACCTGGACTACAGCTCCGACGACAACCTGTCCTCCATGTGCCACAAAGAGGACGGGGACGGCGGAGGTTTGGAGGACGGCCCGCACCAGCACGGCTCCACCGGCGGCAGCGGCGGCTCGGGCCCGGGCAGCGGCGGCGGAGGAGGAGGCGGAGGAGGAGGAGGAGGGAAGAACCGGCGGCGGAGGACGGCGTTCACCAGCGAGCAGCTGCTGGAGCTGGAGAAGGAGTTCCACTGCAAGAAGTACCTGTCCCTGACCGAGCGCTCCCAGATCGCGCATGCGCTGAAGCTGAGCGAGGTGCAGGTGAAGATCTGGTTCCAGAACCGGCGCGCCAAGTGGAAACGGGTCAAAGCCGGAAACGTCAACAACAAGTCCGGGGAGCCGTCCCGGAACCCGAAGATAGTCGTCCCCATCCCGGTGCACGTGAGCCGCTTCGCAATAAGGAGTCAGCACCAGCAGCTGGAGCAGGCCAGGCCGTAGAGGGAGGAAGAGGAGGCAGGCGCTGCTCCTCCTCCTCCTCCTCCTCCTCCTCACCTTCTTCTTCTGTAAAATTAAATTTGTCCAAAATAATAAATAACCTCATCTTTAGATTCAGCTCCGGAGATTCAACAAGAACCTGAAGTTTGTTCTTTTTAAAAGGCCTCGAGCTCTCAGCGTTAAAATCAGACGGAGCAGGAGGAAGAGGAGGAGGAGGAGGAGGAGGAGGAGGAGGAGGAGGAGGAGGAGGGAAGAACCGGCGGCGGAGGACGGCGTTCACCAGCGAGCAGCTGCTGGAGCTGGAGAAGGAGTTCCACTGCAAGAAGTACCTGTCCCTGACCGAGCGCTCCCAGATCGCGCATGCGCTGAAGCTGAGCGAGGTGCAGGTGAAGATCTGGTTCCAGAACCGGCGCGCCAAGTGGAAACGGGTCAAAGCCGGAAACGTCAACAACAAGTCCGGGGAGCCGTCCCGGAACCCGAAGATAGTCGTCCCCATCCCGGTGCACGTGAGCCGCTTCGCAATAAGGAGTCAGCACCAGCAGCTGGAGCAGGCCAGGCCGTAGAGGGAGGAAGAGGAGGCAGGCGCTGCTCCTCCTCCTCCTCCTCCTCCTCCTCACCTTCTTCTTCTGTAAAATTAAATTTGTCCAAAATAATAAATAACCTCATCTTTAGATTCAGCTCCGGAGATTCAACAAGAACCTGAAGTTTGTTCTTTTTAAAAGGCCTCGAGCTCTCAGCGTTAAAATCAGACGGAGCAGGAGGAAGAGGAGGAGGAGGAGGAGGAGGAGGAGGAGCGGCTCTTCCTCACATGTAAATACAGATCGGGAGCAGACTGAGGACTCTCACGTTGATCTGATCACTGTTGTTGCTTCCTGAGCCTCCTCTTCATCACATTCTTCTTCTTCTGATTTTGGACACAAACGACGCCGCTGCTAATTTATTTATAGAAAAAAAATGTAACTGAAAAATATTCAAGTGTGAATTAAACCATGAACCAGATGTTAACAGCTGTCTGCGCTCACTTTATTCTGAGACTCACATCTGTCCTGTAGATGAAGGCCGGACAAACCCAGAGAAACCCGGAAATAAAAAGATGAAGAAGAAGAAGAATTTATCTGAGAAAATAAAACACGTTTTATTTTTATTTCTACTGTTTAGAAATTATAAAAACGATTCTTGTTATTTAGCTTTAATTTAGGTTTAAATTTAAAAAGAAAGAATGGTTTAAATGTATTAATTAGTTGACAGATCAAAGTAAATGCAGATTTAAATCTGAAAGCGTCAGGGACAATTTCTATTTCTCGGGATTAAGACAATTTTAAAATATAAAATGATTCATGTTCAGAATGTGTTCATCTGTCGTCTTTAATTTAACGGAATAAATAAACAGTAATTTAGTTTTCGTGCTTTTATTTTTCATTCAGTAAATATTAAAATCTGTCAGATTTATAGAGTTTTAACAGATAAAATTTATTCAGGACAGAAAAAACGATTTATTGGCTTCAATCTAATTTTAATAATAATAATAATTTAAATTAATTTTGTTTGGCGACAGGTCAAAGGTCATTTCAGCGCGCTCCCGCGGCTTTTTAATAATACAGACGGACGCGCGTATTCCGTTACGCGCTAATCAATCAACCTTTAGCATCTATTAGCACACAGAGCTAACGCCACGCTAAATACCTGGGGAGCGCCGTCATGTTGGCGCATGCGCAGACAGCCACAGCAGCTCGACCGTTATTAGGCGGTGACGTCATCCAATCAGCTGCACCTGTTGACAGAGGGTTTAGCGAGGCTAAATGCTAACACGCTAACACACAAATAACAGCGAACTGAGTCATTTAAACTAAAAAAATAAATCACTTATTCACAAAAATAAAACGTGAACGTACCTGGAGCAGTTGTCCATCAACATCCGGGTTCATTTAAAGGCCCAACTTCACCCGAGCTAAAAAAAAAATAAAATAAGAAACGACACAAAAACAATTTCTCTCTCCTGTTTTTTCCAGTTTTCTCGGTGTAAATTCCCGCCGAACCTTCGACACGAGCTCCGGTGTGATTTTTAAAAAGTTTACCTAAAAACAAATCCGGTTCTGAACGTAAACACACTTTTAAACCGCCGGCTCCTTCCGGTAACGTGACTACAATCTGCCTTCGACAACGGAGACCAGGTGCGTCATGACGCAAGCACGCGCAGAAACCGCGTTGTCATGGCAGCAGAGTTGTAAAACGAACTCAATAATTTAACGAACGAAAAAAAAAAAACATTTGTTAAACTGTTATTTATTAATTTATTTTATATTTATATTAGTTTAATAAAAGCATTTAACAAATGCTGAACTCAATAATTAATTAATTATTAATTTAAATAAAAATATATTTAGACTTTAAGCTAACCGGAAGTGCTCTGTCTTAAACGCGGCGATTTTTGAATGGACGCTGGTTGTGAGAGGCCATCTCTCCATCACCTCCATCTTTACAAATATCACAGACATGAATCCAGATGAAAGCTGTGACACTGATGTTATTTTACTGATTATATTTTCAGGTTTAAAAGCCACAGAAAAAATAAAATAATAATAATAATAATAATTATTATTATTTACATCTGCAGCGTAAACAGAGACTGTGTGGCTGCCGTCATTCAAAACTCCTATTAAAAAATCCTTAATTTTACATTTCCATCGCACAAACGGGAGTGGTCATGTCTTGTTGTGGTAAATCTACAAATTTGTGAAGTTTTAAAGCCTGAGAAAAGGTTCGGCAAACAGATTTACATTTTAAATATATGAATACATTTTGATGCCTCACAGGAATCCTCTATAATTTACTTCCTGTTGATAACTGATGGATCGTTTCAGCGTTATAATGTTAAACTGAACAAATGAAGTTTGGTGTGACATGAAAAACACGAGTGGTCACTTTAAGAAGCATTATTCTGGTCTTTATTGAAAAGAGACACATTACAGTAGAAGACTCTGGGTTAGAATTAAGGGGGATTCTTCAACAACGGTAACTGTACAGCAAACAGAAATTCAACAACAACAACAATAACAACAATAATAATAATAATTAGAACAGTGACAATAAGAACAGTAATGTGTCTGGAGGATAAATCAATAATAATAAAACGGGGATGGATCGGAGAAAAATGTACAAAAAAGTAGTTTTGAGGGGGTGTAGTCTTCCTCAGAGGGTGCGTTTATAAATAAAGTAGTGGACAGCCCAGGTGGGCGGGGTTTAGGGTTAAAGGTGAGGTAACAAACGTACTTCCTGTTGTTCTCAGTTTGGTCTATGTACACATTATCGCTGTTTCCACATGATTCACCAACGAGGCGGCTTCAGTTGTGACATCTGAGCTAATGGCGCTAGCGGCACATTGATTAGCTAACGGCGCTAGCTGCTGCTTCACTGGACGTTATCGTCACAAAACATTTTCCAACTTTTCATGCTCGGTTAAAAAAAACAGAAGAAAACACAGCTACAGCTAAATATGCTAGCATTGTATAGTGTTAGCGGCGGCTAGCTTACATGATACATGGCTCATCAGTTTGAAAGCAGAGAAGTCGTAGTTGTGAAATGAAACATATTAGAGTCTGAATTCCCAAAACATGTTCAGAGAAAAGCTAATAAAACAAAAGGAACCGAAGTCGACACAGCACCACACAATTTCCTGTACAGAAATTATCTGTTAGCTACAGCCAAGTATGCTAACGCGTTCAGCGTCAGCAGTCGTTAGCTAACACTGTGAATACAAGGTTTAGTTGTGAGATGAAGAACATGAGCCCTTTGTTTCCCAAAATCAGTTTAGAGAAAAGCTAACGTGTAAACTAAACACGCTATTCCCCCGGCGGCGTTAAGCTAACGGACCGCTAGCTGCTTCTTCACGGGAGGTTTTAGTTTTTCCATCAGATACAGTTTTTACTAGCTGCTGCAGGTTTTCTCCTTTTTTATGTGTTTTTTATTAAACTACCGAGCTCAAAGAGTTTCACTGAAATGAAAACTTAGCTTGATGTTAGCTTAATCACTGCTAGCTGCAAGCAGAAGTTCCTTTCAAATTAGTTCAAATTTCAGTTGCAACCTAACACAATGCTAAAACAACATCGATGCTAGTCTTTTTTTTACAGCTAGCAAGCTAACACAATGCTATGCCCGCTAGCTGAAATAATGTTTATATTTGATAAATGATTTCTGTGTTAAATTACTTTTAAAATCATGTTAGCTTGTTTACTGCTAGCTAACGACCAGCTTCTCTCTGCTAGCCAAGTTCTGCTACCTGGAAGCTAACACAATGCTACCGCAGCTAGCTGAAGCAATGCTAACATGTGACAGATGACTTATTTTTAGTTAGAAGTTAATGGACTGATGCTAGCCCGTTTAGCGCTGCCTACAAACGACGTTAATTATTAATTTAAATAAATAAACTTTGGATTCCAAAGCTGCTAAAAACGTTGATGTTCAGAGGAAACTGCTGGAAGTCGCTCAGGAAGATAAAAGTCGACGGTGGACGAGCGGAGTCGGGTTTAGTGCATTTCTGGACGAGTCGATATAAAAACAGAGGGAACATTTAGGAACGTAAAGGCAGGCGTGCAAAATAAAAGCCGTGAGACGTTAGTGTTCAGGTCGGAGGAAGATCTCTACGTCGGTGAGTGATGAGAGTACGGCAGCAGCGTCAGAGGATGAAGGTTACGACGCGACGCTGGAGCTTTTAGTCAGTATTGCTTTGAGACGGGACGGCGTCGTCAGCGTAGCGTCGGATATAAAGTCGTCGCATAAATGTCGAGCTCCTAGAAAAGAAACGGCGCCGGCGCCGGCGGCTCCCGACGCGTCTGGATCACAACCTCTTCCAGGTGTTTGAGGCTTCGTCCGACGCCACAATGACCTCTGGGACGTTTGGACGCCGCCTCGACGCGTTGGGAGCCGCCGGTTTAGACCTTTAAGAGTTCTACTTCCTGTCGAAGGAACCAGTTCCTCTGCAGCCCGACACAACGACGCTCTGATTTACACTGAAAGATTATTTACAGACCATAGAAGAAGAAGAAGAAGAAGAAGAAGAAGAAGAAGAAGAAGCCCTTCTTAGTGATTCGCTGAGCAGATCAGGGTGACTGTGATTGGACGGGACAGTCAGTCAAATCATTTCCCTTTTGTCTCCGTGTGAACAGCTGCTGTTGGACCAGATGAAACTGGTCTTAAAGGACTAGATGATGGACGGTCTCTGGTCCCTGAGTCTGACGAGACGAGGCTTCTGTACATGAACAACTTTATACAACAAAGAAAGAAAAAGACAAAGTGAATGTTGTGGTTTTCATCCATTGGTCCAGCAATGAGACATTTGACAGCGTCCAGGACAGTGTCTTCAATCAAAGAGACGCCTTCATCGTCCTCAGACACTTTCACATTGAACGAGTTCATGAAGCTGAAGACGGCGGCAAACAGGGCGCTGCTTCTGATTGGCTGCTGGCTGTCGGATCTGAGTTCCCAAGATAAAACAAAAAAAGAGTGGACCACATTTCCCAGCATGCTTTGGGATGAGGAGCTCTCCCAGAGTCGGCCCCGAGGTCAGTCACGTCCAGGGGGCGGAGTCACGTCCAGGGGGCGGAGTCATATGAGGGCGGCGCTCCCGGCGCTGCTGCAGCTGTTGTTGCGGTTGGCGTTGCGGCGCGACAGGTTGGGCGTGGCCAATGAGCGGGAAGCGCTCGTCGGGACAGCCGTACTGGGACAGGGTGTCCACGCACTCCTGACAGCTGGCCTGACGGGCGTACGCCATGGCGCTGTTACCGTGGGCGTCCCTCGCCATCAGGTCCACGCCGTACTGAGGACAGAGAGAGACGAGTCAGAGAAGACAAAGCAGGACCTACAGCTACATGACGTCTGTCCAGGACGTCCCATCAGAGGACGGTCTAACGTTCTCACCCAGATCAGGAGCTGGGTGATGACCACGTTGCCCTTGCGGCTGGCGAGGTGCAGGGCGTTGCGTCCGTCCCCGTCCCCACACGTCTCGTTGACCTGTTGCCGGGACCCGTGGGCGAGCAGCAGGACGACGGCGCGCAGGTCCTCGTCGGCCGTGGCCCGCAGCAGCTGCTGTCCCAGGGACAGGTCGGAGGACGGGGGCGACGCCAGGAACAGACGCTGCTCGTACTTGGCCCGGATCCAGCGCTCCCTCTCCTCCCTGACAGGACAGCAAGACAGGAAGCACAGACACGGTCAGACCCTTCAAAATAAAAGCTCTACTTCAGACCGGGACGTCCCGAACAGAGACAGGCTTCAGGACTTTACTTAGTTTAGGTCTGACAGCAACTACAAACACATCCCCTCCTCCTCCTCCTCCTGCTCCTCTGCTGGGCTTTGGAAGCCTTGATGAGGAGAAGGAGGTGAAGGAGGAGAAAGAGGAGAGGAAGGAGGGGGTGAAGGAGGAGGAGGAGAAGGAGGAGGAGGAGGAGGAGGAGGAGGAGAAGGAGGAGGAGGAGGAGGAGAGGAAGGAGGTCCAACCCTCAGTATCATTGACTCCTGATCTGATAATCTCTGCTCTAATCCTCCATGTAAACAGGAGCTCATTCACCACGCCTGGGATTAGTGGGGGGGGGGGACAGCTGATCTGACCCCCACCCCGTCCTCCCCCCTCCTCCTCCTCCTCCTCCTCCTCCTCCCCCTCCTCTAACAGGGGAGAGGCCTGAGAGGAGGAACTTGTTATGAATCAGAGACGACCAGAGGAAGGTTTTCTTTTTACAGGTTTACTTTCTATGTCTCTCCTCCTCCTCGCTCCTCCTCCTCTTCCTCCTCCCCGTCCTCCTCTTCCTCCTCTTCCTCCTCCTCCCCCTCCTCCTCCTCCAGGTGTCTAACATGTGTGTCTCCAGCATGTGTCTCTGAGTGGACATGGACTGTGGGAACTGAGGACCAGAGAAGCTGCTGAGATCTAATTAAACCTGGATACATACTGGTCTTTGTATGGTGGGGGGGGGGGGGGGGGGGGTGGGGGGCTAGCATCACGGAATGTCCCGGGGGGCTCTTCCTCCTTCCTGCCCCGACCCAGAGAGCGAGTAGGGAGGCCGGGCAGGACAGAACGGCCGACAGCCCCCGGCACAAAGATCTGGAGGAGGAACTGGGCACTGTGTGGTAGTGTGTGTGTGTGTGTGTTGTGTGTGTGTGTGTGTGTGTGTGTATGTGTGCTGTGTGTTCTCAGCAGCGACTCTGGTCTCATGTCCTCCAGAGGATGGGACGGGGTGGAGGGAGTGGAGGGGTGAGGGGGGTGACGCATGCCTTCCTCTGGCTGTTGTTGCTAAGAGTCTTTAGATCAGAGAGAACCAATCAGGACGCCAGTCAGCTGACTCCTCATTCATTAACTAATTAATAACAATTATGACCCGTGTCCAAGATGGCCGCCGCTCAGGAGCTACAGTACTGGCTCTGTGTGTGTGTGTGTGTGTGTGTGTGTGTGTGTGTGTGTGTGTGTGTGTGTGTGTGTGTCTCTCCATCACAAGTTAACGAGTCATGAAAACACAGATCTGGACACGAGAGACACTGATTACACTAATTAACACACACACACACACACCACACACACACAGAGACAGACAGACAGGGTGTGTGTGTGTGTGTGTGTTAACATGTGTCACACTCATGTATTGTGTGTGTGTGTGTGTGTGTCTCTTTTCACTTCCCATTAGACGCTGCAGCAGCAAAGCATGCGCAGCAAAGCATGCTGGGTAGATAATTAAACATGAGACATGGTGAGATCGCTAGTGACAGGAACACACACACAGACACACACACTAACACACACACACTAACACACACACGTTAACACACACACCAACACACACACGTTAACACAAACACACATTAACACACACCAACACACACACTATCACACACACTAACACACACACACTAACACACACACCAACACACACACGTTAACACAAACACACATTAACACACACCAACACACACACTAACACACACACACAAACACACACACACAAACACACACACACAAACACACCAACACACACACTAACACACACACCAACACACACACCAACACACACACCAACACACTAACACACACTAAATGAATTCATGGATTCTTTAGAGATGAGTGCAGCTGCTGATTGACAGCTCCATCGGCGGCCATGTTGGGTCCTGGTTGCCGCTGGAGACCAGTGTGTGTGTGTGACTTCCTGTGTGTTGTGTGAGCTCAGTGTGTGACGTTCCCTCTCAGCGATCTCTTTGTCGCTGCTGTTTACGTTTCCTGTCCGTCCACGGCTACGGGACATTTGCTTTCAGTCCACGCTGGGACGTCCCACCACCACCAGCTGCTGCTGCTGGTTCAGTGTGTTTGTGTTTGACCCCCAGACTGACCCGTGTCAAAGATCTGATCACACCCAGATGATTATCAGAGACACCTCAGGACACTGAGCTGAACGTCTCCAGGACGTCCTGAGGACTCTCCTCTGTTTATTGACTGATTTGTGTCTTTACTGGTTTTATTTTTCGTCTCTGGAGCTCTGAGGAGATGAATGAAGGAGGAGCCGTGGACTCATCCGTCAGCGCTGGAGCTAATGAGACGAGGTAGAGAGTGACTCCGTGTCAGAGGCTCCTGGCCTAATTAGAGCTCTAATTAATAGATTCATTAATGGATGAATTAATAGATGAACGCATTAATGGACGGATACGAGGAGCAGCAGCTCAGGCAGAGACCAGCGCTCATTTAACAGGAACGTCTTTTAAATCCATCCACAAAAACACCAGCAACCAGAGAGAAGACAAAAGAGAGAGAGAGGAAATCAATTAGCCGTTACTAGCGGCTCGTTGCTAGCGGCCCGTTGCTAGCGGCTCGTTACTAGCGGCCCGTTACTAGCGGCCCGTTGCTAGCGGCCCGTTACTAGCGGCCCGTTGCTAGCGGCCCGTTGCTAGCGGCTCGTTAGCCGCCCTTGGACGGGCAGCGGTAATTAACGGGAGCTCTGAAGGAGGTGATGCAGATGAGGAGAGGAGGAAAGGTGGAGGAGAAATGATCCGAGGCGGAGTGAAACCAGAGAGACATCGACAACAAGTCAGACCAGGAGGACTGGGTCTGGTCCTGGCCCTGGTCCTGGTCTAGACCTGGACTCAGGAGGATCCAGGTTAACGAGGAGACTCTGGCTGTCGTCTCCGTGACTGTGATGTGGTTTAATTCCTGTTGTTGGTGTAAAGCAGCAGCAGCAGCAGCGTCAGTGTTGGATGTTTACGTCTCAGCTTCTCTCAGTGAACT